>NC_135781.1:14027916-14169584 GCF_028453695.1 Augochlora pura | reverse complement strand
AGAACCAATGAAATAATGTTGTACCAAATTCGTTTCTCATTTTTTCACGTAGGTTTACCCCCCTTTGCTGAATTATACTACGAATCCCGTCCCACCCTGATACCACTGTTGTTAACACTTAACGGACGAGAAGCGATGACTCAGTCACCACTGTGTTTCGCGTGGCAGGACGAGAGACGCACGCGGTGTTTATGTTAAGATAATTTGTATGTAAATTATATAATTGTATATAGTTGCACATAATCGTATATAAATTTTATTTGTATTACATACAAATTAAAATAATTTATATACAAGACAGTCGACACATATGAGAAAATCGCCTCATCCGGCTACCTCACGTGGTCGAAAAAATCGTCGTCCGTTAAGGGTTAATATTATACTCAATGTCAAGTTGTTTATTCACTAACACATGAGAACTCAATTATCGGGTAAGAAGTGTGAAAAGTTCAACACGCAGATTCATTCCGTCCACGCGTGTACGATCCCTAATGTCAACCACTAGGCGGAGCTACGCTAACTGCAGCTGATATCGGTCCCGTCGCAAGCGGGCCAAGAATATATGTACAACAGGAAGCGATGGTGTTTTAGTATTTCAGACACCTGCGCAGTGACAAGTAGAAATAACAGGGACATCGAGGAACCGGCACCGTAACGAGGTAATCGAGCCTGCAGCGTGGAAACGCGGCGTCGTTCAGCGGTTCAATTTAGCCGTAACAACCCGCGGTGCGATTAAAACAAGCCGTGTTACCGTAACGGTGGCAGCGCGTTTGATAAAAGTTTTTTATCCGCGGAACGTAACTCGCGCGCGACGTCGAGAGGGCACGAGAGAGAGAGAGAGAAAGAGAGAGAGAGAGAGAGAGAGGGAGGGAGAGGGAGAGAGGGGGGGGGGAAGCTTGGCTCGGGCCGGAAGCGGGCTGGAAAGTGAACCACGAGAATCGGGAAGGGGGGACGTTTCGAGTGTGTTCCGTGCATAAATCGCGGGGCGTCGGGAAACTTGAACACTTTGTTGTTTTTATTCCGCGATTATATCTCGTTTCTTCGCGGGGCGCGTGCGTACCGAGTTTCGGCCGCGCACGAAAACGACGAAACGGCGCGGCGTCGCGCGCGTAAAAGTTAAACGCGTCCGGAAACCTCTTCGCTCCGCTCTTCACCGTTCTCTGTCCGCCTCTCTCCCGCGAGTGCCCACGCCGTTTTTACGAGCCGTGCGTCCTCCTTCAGGGGCGTGCGTGTGCTCTTAAACGCGGCCGAGCTTGTGTATGGCCACTCGTGCCCAGAGTTTCGCCAGCCGAGCTTTTGCCCGCTCGCCTCGCACCGTACATCTGCCGAGACGGCGGAAAACTTGCGCGTTGGAATTTTTCACCGGAACGGTGTCGGCTTCCCAGTTAAAATATTAGAACCGGAATTCTCGTTTACCTTTCAAAAGCGGTTTGTCCGGACACGTTAACGACTCCCCGCGATGCAATTATTAATTGCCCGACTATCCACGGGCTAGTAATGAGATCCTGCTTCCCAGGACTTGAATGTTTCCTTTGCCACGGCGCGGCGGCGCGGACGCACGACGGTACCGTCGATGTGCAGTGATTCAGTAGATTTTTACAGTCATGACCAGACTTACTAACTTGGACGCCTCTCTTTCGGCACTGCGCCATTTGAAATCGTTATTAGATTGTATCTTGTCATTTATTTGCGTGCAACATCGTCGAATGCTAGAAGATACACTTTAACTCCTCGAACCTGAAACCATAAGATGAAAATTAGTTGCGCCCAAATAACGTATTGCAATATTTACCATACGATAATCAATGATACCTCATAATTTATTATTGATGAAATTACACGATTAATAATATAAAATTAATGCAAGAATCGTTTTCGTATAACATAGATAGTCCATATTTTGTACGGACTCTGTGGTCGAGGGTTCAACAAAAGTTCATTGTGTTCTTATTTTACGTTCACCATAGGAAATATTCTAGACGATGTCCGCAAATTTTTCCTTCCTTTAGATATTTATAAAATTATTAATGGAAAAGAGAGTTTGCATAAAAATTTACTTTTCAATTGATATAATATGGGGAAAATTAAAGAAACTTGAGATTTCATTATAAATTCGACGGTGGTGTTAATTAAGAGAGAGAGAGAGTTAAACATAATTGTTTCTTTCATCTTCGCGCTGCATCGCTACCACGTGTAATTATTAACCTTTACTGAAAAAGCAATACAATGGGGCAATAACAAATATTGTCGCAGTATTGATATTTTAACGTTACTGTTAATTTAATCAAATTTATCATCCACAAACGGGCGAAAATGGGTCGTACGTACTCGTTTGTTACCCAAAAACGTGTATCAAGTACTAACGAACAAAAATACGATTTTTAGCCAATTATCACTCAGGAAAATATACGAGTTTTAATTACGAAATAAAAAAAAGAAGAACGTAGGAGCGAAAACGAATAAACACGTATGCAATTTGATTGAACAAACAACGAAACATAAACCTCGTATCCTGTCACGATTTATTATTCCAGGAATAATAGTAAACGGTAGCGTATCGCCGACGTGAAAAATAACAGACAACATAAGTAGCACCGATCTTTGGCTCTTCTGATGAAATGCAATCGACGGGATTGACGTCATCGACGGATGGCAATTCCCCGCAGCATTTTCGTCGGTCTACGGAAACGTGGAAGCGAATCGAGCATCCCCGGCGCCGACAACAGGGCCGTGTTAATTGCACGAATCTCCCTGCCGCCCTGTGTATCGTTACGAGATATTTTAGCCGACCGACTCGCTAGAACGTGAAAAAGTGCATCTGACGGGCCGCGGGCAATTAATTTCCGCTGCGAAGAGGCGGCGGACGCCGCCGTCGCTGCGTATTATCCGCGGACTGGCGTTTCCGGATCTTTTTTTGCGCCCTCGAAATTCGAGGCCAATTTGGTCGGAACTGCGACCGCTTTTGTCACGCGGTATTTACACTCGAGCGTTTGCTCCTCGATAGCCCCAACGGGGTCGACGAATGCCGGATCGATTCGTCGATACGCCGATTTTCGGTGACGTCCCTCTCCTTGCGACATCGGATCTACGCTGCCACGGGTATTAATGCGGTCAATATTGTTCGCGACGAAATTACGATTATACTTAACCCCTTGCATTACTGCGTCTTTCAGAGCTACTTTTATTACGACTGTTTCGTCCTTAATTATTTCCTTGATGTCGTGAGATGATTCTTGTGTCCCGATTGTTCTCATTTACCTTCATTCCCAGATTTCGATGACAGGGGATTCAAATTTTCTTTCGATTTAACCCTTTCGTATTTTGTATTTTAATAATCATGTAGGTTCTTTTATATTAAAAATGTAAATATACTTGTTACATTAGAGCAACGATTGTTTTATTCAGCACAGTTGTTATTTAAAACTAAGAAAAACGGATGTACAGAAATCACGTGCACTGTGCATTTCTGGCGTGAACTTTCGTTCAGCGCCAGTACTTCGGCAGACGACACTGTCGTAGTGAAAGGGTTAATAGAAATGATTGGCAGCCATATTTATCGAATAGTGCACGAAACATTAGTCACGAGTCTGACTCGTTATTATAGTGCAAGGGGTTAACGCGCGTGCATACCGAAGAAACCGGAATGGGAATTGCGGTGCGTCGTGTTTTACCGTTTTCGAGACTGGATCGTGGAAATAGGCGCGCGTTTTACGCGACTTTCGCCGAAACTTTTAATCACGGCACGCGGAGTAGCGAAAATGAGTAAATACATTCGCCTCTGGTTATCTGTTGCTGTTATAATCAAATGTATTTGGTCGCTGTAACTAATCGGTCTGGAATTATTCATGTCTGGAAAATTTGTCCCCGTTTTCAGAAACGCAGTGTTCCATGTTGATTCCTTATTCAACATCAAAGTTGGTAGCTTGTACAACCTTTTTCAATTCGACGAAACAAGGGTTTCTGTATCGCATGATTTCACGTTGAAGATAGAAGTATATCGAAAATCGGAAGCAGTCTAATTACACTCTAATTACACCATTTATTAGGAACTCCTATAAATAAGCTGCAGATTTTATGCATTTCTGACGAAAATAGGTAAACAAAATATAGACGAAAGAAGATATCAGAAAAATTTAAAAATGTTATAACAGCATTTCCAACTTTTAGGAGCTATTAAAAGAAGAAACTCAGTTTTATTTAGCTCCTGTTTCGTACAATCGGAGTACAAAATTTCTGTTTTCCATAAAGATCCGCAATCTATTTATAAAGACCGACGTTTTTATTTCAATGTTGTAATATTGTCTATATGATGTTATTACCGCTGCATTAATTAGCAACATACATTAGGAGTTATACGGAGTGTTCTCCCCCTGGTAGTACAACATAAAAGGGAGCTGTCATTCAATCATTTAAAGTTTGGTCATTTAGCCATAATCCGACGGTTTTTAATTAGTTATTAAGTTCCCATTCAGTAGCATGGTATTCGACGAAATCTTAAATTCAATTCGAACCCTCATAGAACAGATTTCTAAAAATTTATTTTTCATGGTCTGTAAATATAGAATATTATTGCAAGATGGAATCTGGACAAGTAGGCACATAATTCCGTCTTCCACTCTCGACAGACATAGCACTCAAAGCATTAAAACATCAATCACTATATTCCAAAGGTTATTAAGTATTAAAGGTTGAAGAAAGGAGCTTCTTCGGTTCACCTTGAAAAGCGCGGAGGCAGAACCGTAGCAGTAGAGAGCCGGTGTCTGGATTAACGTAGACGGATAGCGCTTATCGCGCCGTTTGACAAGCAACACGCGGATCGATGTCAGAAGTCGGAACCCCATGAAAGTTAAACGAGTCCCAGTCGCGCGATCGCAGCATCTGGCCACTACCTATCGCAACCTATTACAACGCAGGCACTGGCCTTGTTCTAGCCTCACCTAACGATCAAAACACACAGACACAGGCTCGCACCATGTCCGGACCGTAATACAGGAGGCAAAGCCAAGAGTCATTTATGCTGTAGGAGGATGTGGAAACGGCGGAGGGGCAGAGGGGCGGTATGGGGGGATGGTGAACGACAAAGGTGGGGCAATGCTTGAATCCCCAGTCACGTGTTCGCCCACACTCATTCATTTGTCGGTGACAGTGGTGCTCAACCACGGTGGGAAAGCCAGCCGCATATCGTGGATATGGGTCAATCGTATCTCGTCTCATTTGCGTATATTGGCCAAGCGGCGGGTGATCGTTGTGACGCGTTTCAGAGAGAATTTCTATAGACACACGTACACTCGCTTGTTAGTTGGATGGTGGCCACCATGCGCGCATACATATGACCGGAAACTTCGCCGCGGAAAATGAAACGCTGTCTCGAATGAGAAACCATCGGGCCTCCCCCGTGTTCGTGACGATCCCTACGGAGTTACCTGGGTCCACGGACAATCCTTTGGGTCACGCAAGGTCGATGGCAAGCGATTTTTTTCGAATTCAGATCGTTTTCGTCTGCAGAGCAGACAGAAGAGGGTTTTCATATTAATTATATTGCGAATATTTATGCACTGACGACGACGATTGGTGTATAAAGTACATCCCATCTGAAAAGAGGGAATCTCGAAGCATAATTATACTGTCTTTAAAAATGAAGGATGCTTAGTTTCTATCATGTATGAAAGAGCAAGTGTTTCAGAAGAATTTACGACAATTGAAATTAATAGAGGAAGTGTTTAAGACGTATTTAATACTAAATGTGCCGAGCACTAAAAGCGTCAGGTTTATCTCATCGTACAGAAATGACATGGTTTTGTTGTTTTTGATTTTTAATCATTTTTATCATAATATATGTTAAAATAAAAGAAGATATATAGTGAATCATTTTTCATAACAGCATCTATTTCATTTAAATAATAGAAAGATAACAGATTATGTCATTCTACCAGTAATGGTACGTTTAGTGTTAATCGTTTAGTGGGATGTAGTCTTCTTACGCTTTGTTCTATTCTGTTATACTTACGTGTGCCTAAAATATTAATAAAGGAAACACGAGAAGAAGAATTGAATCATAGTAATAAATCGATTGGTGTGTACGTACGCTTGATCATTAATGCATTAATTCCAACGATTAATACATTTTGCTATTTACGACACAATGCTAGAGAAATACTATAATTTTACGTGTTTGTACAATACTTGGTTTTCGATCGAACACATGAGACAGACGTATTATCAATTATAAAGGTGCATCATCCGTAATAATACACAAATCGAAAGAATGTTCCCCATAATACAAGTTCTCCAGTTTCGCAATTAATTGCGCAATGTCGATAAGATTACGGAGCCGATACCATCTCAGAGAATAAACGGCATCGCCCACAGGTTCGCGGAATTTCGCGGTTGTCGATGGATAATCGCGCGCAGATGAATCACGCTGCGTGTCGAGCGCTTCGCTGAAGGGAAAATTTTCATTCCCGCGAATACCTCGATAATCGAGATAATTATTTACGGTCTCTGCTCGTACATGCGTGCGATGATTGATACAATATCATTTCCGGAAGCTGAATGGCGATCGTTGGCAGGATCGGCTTGCTAACGCCGATGTAATGTATCGGAACGTTCCAGGAGCGTCTCGCGCTTAAGGGTTCCACTGTCGCGAGATTTATCGTTAAATCACAGCCACATAAATTTACATGCTAAATCGCGCACGTGCGACGGTAAATCAAAACTTCGGGGCCGACCCTATTGCGACGAGCACGGACAAATTTCCCGGCGATATTTATGAGGATATTTTCGAATTAGCGCTTTTACGCGGATTGCCCGACTAAACTGGCCCGGGCGGCGAAATTAATTGCCGTCCACGAATTCGAGCGTCGCTCAACGTTACCCTTTCTGTTTTTCTGTTGCAGGTAAGCGAACTAATCTTTTCTGCGTCCACGCTGACCGGCTAATCTCGGCGTGACCGGTGAGTCATCTTCATTTTCGAGTCTGTTTGGCGAAGCGCGCGCGAACTGCGATCGGAACATACTGCAGAAGGTGTTACAAGATTGATTTCACCAATATTTATTTCACGAGATTAATCACGCGATTATATTTTCAGTAAATAAATAAATTATAGCGGAACTATAGAAAAATAAAAACTGCAGTTGGATATACATTATGAGATTGATATTTTCATTCATGGTTATGGTCCTATACCCATTGTATGATTAAAATTTGATTCGGAATCGTACTAAAGAATTTGAAATTATTTTATGAAAATTACATTTTGTTGTTATATATTTTCTTTTCATTTTTATTAGTGGAAACTGGTTCTGCATTACTATGACAATGATTTAAAAAACGAAACTATTTACGAAATTAAGATATTTATTCAATTTCAGTCCGAACAATTCGTGTAAATGGTTTTTTTGTCTTCGATGGGTGAAATCAAGTTGTTTTCGAAGTGTTTGTGACGCGTGTACGGCTTCGAATGGACTTAGTATTTTTCAGGGGAAGGTTAATCTGGATCGACGTACATACTAATACTTTTGAGATGCATAACTTTGTGGGTATAAAAAATTTCAATACCCTCACAAAACTACAAATAAAATTTGAAAATTGGTATTTCTGCAACTATATGCATTGCAAGGTTAAAATAAAAATTGGAAACATTCGTCGTACGAGAATTGCGATGTCCATAGATACGTGATGAACGACTTTAACCTATTTAAGGATACTATTACGTATATGTCTAAAAATTATAATTATTCTAAGTGTAAAGAAAATGAGAATCGGTTGAAAAACTACTTGCTACAGATCAATATCATTCACCATCACTATCATTATCGAATGATATGAAATGGATGATAAGTGAAAAAGAAAAAATTAAATAGATTGTTACCTACTATAAAAATTCATCCCTGAAGAGGTTAAACTTTGTTTTTAACACGTTGAGCGCCGCTTTACCCAAACATGGGTGACACTAATTTCTGAGCAATCTTGAAAATTCATTTTTATTATAATACATTTGAACAAATTGAATTTGAATAGAATGTGTCGGATGCGAAAGAGTTCTAATGCCTCCCCTATGATAAATATTAACTTTCTTGTTTCGCTTTATTTGATAAATTGTTACAACTATGTGGGGATTTTAGTGGTCGATTGTCGGCGCTCAATGTGTTAAGAAAACATTACGCAACTCTTTTACATACAATCTTCCACCTGAATAAATATTCATATAAATTATGATATAAAATATAATATAATATGAAATATAATTTATGAACAACCAAACATTCGGCTTAGGTAATAATCTGATCCGTTTTTTAATGGTTTCACTTTTACACATGGTTGCGCTTAACGCAGTTCACAGTACATCTTGACAGTGTGTTTGCACTCGCGCAAGTTGCGCCTTTGAGACCCCATCTATTGAAAAATAAAATGTCGAACTCGCGGCTACCGGTGGGTCACTAATGAGCTCTGCTCTCCAGAGCCAGCCCCAGGGGTGGCACTTCAACGCCGGCATCGAGCATAAGACCGTATTCCCAGCGATAATTATTCACAGTCGATAGAGAAGTTCTTCTCGCTGCGGCCCCGTCTCGAAATTAACATTCTCGCGACCGTGGTAATGCCTGCTAAAATCTACCATCTCCGCCGCAATTCTCGTGTGGCCGCGGACTAAGCCACCGTGTAATGTTGTGGTCTGTGGGAAAGGGAGCAGTCCTGCGGGGCAAACGGGGAAGGGAAAAAGGGAGAAAATCGTTGAGATCGCGGCGCATACACGTGCCACAGGAAAGAACGGTCTCGCGATTACGTAGTTATAAAGGGTTGCAGCGGGGAGAGGTGGCCGGAGGGAGGGGTCTGGGGTGGAGGAACCTGAAGGAACCAAATGGAAATTCTGATTTCATTCCAAGACGCGCAGTCTAAGAAGAGGCTCGCCTGCGAGATCCGAGAGAAAATGGGGAACCGAGCGAGGAGCGGGTGGTCGAAACGCAATTTAGACGGGCGCAAATATAGATGTCAAGATGTTTACTATTAGTTGGCGGGGATCCAACTCTACATCGCGCTGGATTTCCGTATGCGAGCCTTGTATTCCATAGCCATCGGGGCATGTACTACTTTTAGGTGTTGTTAACTGGCAAAAGCGATTGGAATAAAAGCTAGTAATTGCCTCTTTCGGCGGTCCCTTATGGGACGTCGAGTTTCCCGTTTGTCTTTATCGTGTTGCGTCCCCCCCCCCCCCCCCCCTCCATTCCCTCCCACTGAATTACTTGTTTGCGCACCGGCTGAGGGATTGTTATTAGGTTGTTGAGCGTGCTCTCTACGGTTCCAGATTCCGGCACGATAAACACGCGTTCTACAGCTTTGCGCGCGGTACCGGAATTAAAATCGTTGCTCCTTTTTGCTGGAGCGGATAGAGCACGCGATTTATTCCGGCCGCGACGCGACGAATATTTTCGGATAATGTGCCTAACGCGCTGTTCAATCGGGGAGAAAATGCCGAGAAATGTTTCGGATAAAATGCTCTCGTTCGATCTCGGCTAAAATATGATATCGAAACTGACGTTCGTCGTGCATTATAATTGGACCGCGGATCTTCGCGCGAATTCCCGTTTGTTCCGACTGAACTATTTTTCTCAGCGAAGAAGTGAGCACATTAATTGATGTAAATCGTGTACATATATTTCTCGGTATAAATAATTCATTAACTTTACGATGCTGCAGGCAATATCAACTTTATCTTTCTCGTGCTACATTATCCGACTGTGAGATTAACAATGGGAATGAAAATTAGATTACACGGATGGAAGTCGATCCAGTCGAGAATTTAATTCGTCGGATAAATGTGATAGCTTTATTTAATATTATAGCCTGTCTACTTTAAACGAAGGAGATTTAGCAAATAATCGTTGGAGAACGAGTAGTATTTTGTGTTTAATTCTCACGTATTATTTTACGTGCCAAAGAAGAAGGCTGATAATTGCGTTCCGCGGTTCCGAAGGATCCGCGGGATAACGAGCGAAATCCTGTGTAGACCAATCGACCGATATCCTCTAGAATCGATAGGAACGATTATGATCGCGTCGGTGGGTCGCCTCGGAATTCCTCTGACGACACATAACGGGGAGAAAGAGAGAGATAGAGGGATGGAGCAGAGAGGGTCTCGAGTATAAGAGGATCCGGTGGTTGTAACAATGCGGCGTTTCCGATTTTAGAGCATTCGATACTATAAATTGGGGAACTCCATTATCGTTCGGGAACGATTTCGAGTGTGATTCGGGGGAACAACGCGGCCAGGTCCTTCGGTCGAGGGTCTCCAGAGATCCTCGGGTCCTTTTAGCCGGACGAAAGAGAGAGGATGAGAGGAGGAAGCCAGTTCGTTTTCTTTTTACTCGGCCCTGGGCTCCCCGGGCTGTTCTTTTCCTCCAGCGACTGCATCGGGTGAACTCTCCCGGCAAAATCTCGCCTCTTACACGGCAAACAAGTATACCCGACCGCGAATCACTGCGCCTTTATCGCGTGTTTCCCGCAGAGCGATTTTTGCTCCATTTAACTTTGATTATAAGTCGTCTCGCATTACACGAGCTTTAGCCCGCAGCTTAAGGGACGAAATCACGCTCGGAAATCTACGGAAGTTCGTGCATTCCGTGTCTGTATGCCCAAGAAATCTACCGTGGCTAAAGACTCCGCTATCTCGTTTGCACAACGGGCATCTTTAAGGGAGGATTTTCGGAGTGCACCGTCCGCTCGGATCTCCACCCCACCCATCCACACGCCCCCTTAACACCAACGCCGCGTCGTCCCGTTCACCCTAACCCCCGTCTGCTCCTCATTTATTTATCGCGGAAAGCTGGTCCGTCCGGACGAGTTGCTCGAACCTTGCGCTTGGTACGATGTCATTAGAATAAGAACCTGGGCGGGGTCTCAATCGCGTCGCAAATAATCCTCTGAAATTTCTTTCTTACCGGCGAAAAGATTTTTACCTGGAAATCTTACTCCGCGCCGTTGTCCAATCTTGCTGTCAGCAGATTCTTCTATAACTTCCGCCTTGGACAAAATTGTAAAATATGAGGCAGATGTGTAACTGAAATTAATTTTAACTTATCTGGTGGTATAGTAATTAGACTGTCGAACGCGAGCACTTGGTTTTTAGTCGCTATAAAAGTTCAAGAGGAGGAGATAGCTCTAGACTCGTTCTAAGGATGGTCCTATTAAGAGTAGTGGGCCGTTAAGACTGTTTTACTAGGTTTTTAAAAACACCAAGATACCAAATATTAACCCATTCAGCGCTATAAACTCATGCATGCGTTCGGCAAAGTCATTAACCATCGGCTATGAACGCATACATGGGTTCTCATACAACCAAGCTCTATATTATTCATGTTATTATTATTTCATAAAATATATGATTTTGTTGTTTTTGCAGTCACCATTCAAATTATTTCAACTCAAATTTCAGTCAGCGCAACAAGCGCTTTATGATAAAAAAATGGGCAATCCACCGTTTACTTTGTAATAAGAAGTGAGCAGCCCACAGCAATCGCTTAAAGTCGCACTACTCGGCGCTCAAATGGTTAAACAGCAGTCAACAATTCGGCAAAGTCGATTTCCTTCAAGATATCGAGGCGCAACAATGTTAATCGCAATTCTATTCACCTGTGGGAGAAGTTTATCTTGAAGCTACCATTTTTCGATACAATCTTTGTGGATGTTGCAACCGTTCGAATAGAATTACGATTCATCCAGCAAGGTAAACATATTCCGGTGACGACATGTTTGTGAAAATAATCGTAAAACAAACGAATCTCGTATCTTCGAACTGTTCAACATTTTTTGAGAATTTATAAATGTTGCTTAAGAAATCTATACGGCGCATCAAAGTTTTGCTTCGTTAAGCACTAGATAATAGCTATAAGTATACCACTGCGAAAGATTCAAATTGGTCCAGCAGCCTTCTTAGGTGTTTGTAACACGAATTTTGGAAAGCTTCCATCGCGAAAATATGTAAAGTACAATTATAACTGTGACTGGAACTGTGACTGCGCGTTTAGAGACGCAACGCTAAGACGCTACGTTGGCACTACAACTTTCTGTAAAAATGACTACGGATTTAACCCAGCGCTGTATTTACGTAACTGATGTGTTTTTCGAAAACTACATGTACCGAAATCACAAAGTTGACAATGAAAGTTGTCATTTTTATTCCAAGTAATAGCAAAATTTAGAAAAATGTTTGTCATTATACAGTGAACTTGTTCCTTTGACATTTACAGAAAAACTCAAGTTATTCAGATCAGTTTTTAAAAAGTCGTACAGTTTTAAATATAATTTTAGAAGCGTTGACTCAATTTTGCTCTCCAGTGTATATCGACACTTACAACGCTCCGACAGTGATCAAAGGTGCGTACACTCCTAAATTCATACCCATCTCGAGATCGTTCCGGAAGGTAACAAGAGTCATATGGATTCGCGGAGGAACGACTCTGAGAAGCAAGGCGAGGAATCGCGTGTAAGGACAAAAAGCCGGCACGCATTTGGATGCATCGTCCGTCGAGGCTGTTACGAGCGATCAGATAGCGCGGCGGTAGCGCGCAACGACCACGTCGGTCCCGCGCCAGTGTATGCACCGCGATGCATTGTGTGCACCCGTGTACGGACACGGCCACACGTGGCTTCTACGTTTCGCGTTGCATGAGCAGCAACGCTTACGCACGATCGCCGCGGCCGCGCCGCGCCACGCCGCGCCACGCCGTTTGCCTGCCGGCACGGGAAAATTTACTTCACGCGGAAACGCCGCGCCGCGAGGAAGATCCGCGCAGATCCAGGGGCGTACCGGTCTAACGGGGCCCGGTGATATTTTTTTGCCCGGGTGCGGCTTACCCCGGACCCCGCTATCACGGGTCAAAGATCTGACAAACTTGGGCGAGCGCCCGCGCGCGCACTGATGTACGTGCCGCATTCGTGATAACCGAGGAAGACGTATTTAATGCATTATGAGACGAGATGCGGCCCACGCGTTTCAATATGGCGGAAACGTGGCGGGATGCTGATGGCAAACGCGGCCGCCGAAACGACCGTTTCGCCCGTTTTCACGCGATACTCGTGAGAACCGTCGAACGTCTCCTGAATTCCAAGGATTCGCTGCAACAAGCTCTTTTTCTGCGATGCGGTTTTTACTTTTAAGAAATCATGGTTCCTTTTATCGCGAGGCACGCTCTGCCAAATAGTACTGCGTTTCAGCTATTCACTTTTTACTTAAATGCATTAAATGTGCGCTGGTTGCTAGGGATCCATACATACATGTATCAAAATTAGATAAACCCCTGGAACTATTACGTCTTTCAGAATTACGTTAATTACGACTCTTTCGTCCTTAATAATTTCCTCCATTTCTTCTATTCCCAGATTTTGATGACAGAGGATTCAAATTTTGTTTCGATTTAATAGAAACGATTGGCAGTTATATTTATTAAATTATATACGAAATATTCGTCACGAGTCTGACTAGTTATTATAATGCAATGGGTTAAAAGGAAGATTTCTTCTCGGAACAAAACTATACATTCTTTTATCACGGAAGAGATGGTCGAATATTAATTAGGGTATCAAAAATTAAGCTACAGAAAATGTTGAACGATAGAGAAATCACTGTTTTTAAGTGAATAGACCGTCCATGAACACGTGGAGATTGTTCCACAGTTGGATAAATGTTACACGCGCATTCCGTGCGGTCTATTTTCATATGCTCGAATTAAATTTGTTGCAGAGTATCTTCACATATATGAAAGCAACTTTCATTTGATCTAATTAAGCTCAATCTAATCGCAAGATTACGGATCGTAAAGCAGCTTTGTGCACTGACCATTTCAAATAATGCTTTACTGTTTCATTCCTTGTTGCGAGGTAAATGGGTCATTATTTGATCTTTCATTGCATTAAACAATGAACCGTGTTTATTTCATACAGCATAGAAGAGTGAGAGAATGTTCGAAACAACCGAATATTTCGAGTACCGCGCTTCAGTTAGATCAGTAGGCACTCGAAACGCCGTAAACCACTCCACCATTAACGGAAGAGCATTAACTTGGCTAATCTGTTTCAATTTGTATGCAGTTCACACAAAACTTAAAAATTCTTTTTCGTGGAATCGGCTGATCGGTCCGGCAAACATATTAATCTCCGTTTGTTTGTTTCTATTCGCCGGGCATGTTGACTTGCGCGCTTTGTAATATTTTATTGGCGTTTCCATGCGGATACCGTTGCAGTTGGATCCGGCTTGCAGGGATGGAATGGGTAAGCGGAACCCTCGATGCAAGCTCTGGATTCTCTGGTATTATTTCAGTTTACAATCAACCCGATAAACTAATAGCAGGCCGGCCCATGCAGCCGGTACCTCGTAATTTAACGTTCAATAATGTTCGACTTCTTCCGTAATCCTTTCTTGCGCGTAAATGGGAACATTTCGAGACCTCGGCATGATTAGTAATACGCTGATTACAGTAACGAGCTCGCCTGCGCATTTGCAATCGCGACGCGAAAGTGAAAGAAAATACAGAACCAGATCTTCGATTTGCATTAACAAGCGACCGGCCGCTAATCATTTCTTCTTGTTGTTTCAATATTCATGAATCGCTGACTTGTTACAGCTGCTAAATAACGCTAATTTCATTTACGCGTGCAATTAAAATTACGAAGATCTGTCCAATTTGTCTAATTGGATTCCCGAGCACGAGCGTTCGGTTTGTATATTATATCCCACAATTTCACTGGCCATTCCTATGAAATTGCGCGGGAGATTCTTCGCGTGTTCGCGTTGATTTACGATGCTCGAAAATATCCATATTCAACGATTAACATTTATTTGATTTAGGAAGTGTGCACGTGGATGCGAAACGGTTAGGTATGCGTACTCTGACTACCGTGGAACGTTGCAGTAGCTGCATTACGTGACCCCGCAGTCCTTTACAAAACCGTGCTCAACTGACACACTTCCTCGCGTTTTTGCGTTCTCCTTCTGTCAATGCGAAACGTTCCGTTGCTTTTCGCGCACGATGCGGCGGATCAGGAATTATTTCACTTGTCGATGAAGCACATAATTCTGAAATCGGCTAGCTATTAACCGTTAGACATATTATCTCGATTAAAAAATTTTGTGCAGTTCAAGAAATCCTTTTAAAAAATCTGCTTCTCATTCTAGCCTGTGGCATCTTTATATAACATAAAAATATTCTGCAGAAGTTGCAACACATAGAAGACAATTTTTATGTACAAATGTATGAAACAAATTTTTACGCATACTTTTCAAACTAGTTCATTGAAAGCGCCATTGATCTTATCATGCACAACAAATAGTTGCTAGAATTGTTTAGTTTGGCACGGTATTCAATTTCGAATGGCTCCATCTTTGATTCTGGTTTATAGTTATTTCCTTTAACAGATTGCAAGTACCACGCAGTATAATTAACACGGCGGTATCTGAATTGGTGCAAATGACGGGACAAACAATTACTTGCATTAAATTTTGTAATCAATAACGAAATCAAGTACAATAAAAAATTAAGAATTTATGTTTGACGTAGAATACAACAAGCATGATGGGCCGTCTAGCATATCTAATCTAGATGAAAATGTCTAAAGCGTTCAGAAAATGATTGTTGTTAATTACAACTAGAAAGCTTGCTGAAGAAGTTAGCATATTATACGGTTCTTGCGAAAGAATTTCTACTGACGTGTTGGATATCAAACGAATGGCAGCCAAAGACCTAAAAACTCGCTTCGCTGTTCGTTCGTGAATTTTTGGCAAATAACAAAGCGATATTTATGTTTCAACCAGCGTAGTCGCTGGATTTAACTTCCTGTGACTTTCTTCTGTTTCCCAAGTTGACGAAGACTGTAAAAAGAAACCAGTTTGGAACAATGGAAGACGTAAATACAAAATCGCTATATGAGCTGAAAGCAATTGCAAGAAATGCATTTTACAAATGTTTTGAGGTTTGGAAAAAGACACTGACACAAGTGTGCCATAGTCACTGGATACTACTTTTACAGGAATCCCATTAGCATCGAGGTGTAGATAAATAATTTCTTAAATAAATACAAGCACAGTTTGTACAGAGAGGGTATTTGGAGCTCGGCGAAATCGGCTCGGCGGCTTTGGGAAGTGTATAAATCTTGAATTTGCAAGGTTTTATTGCTAGTCGCGCAGGAGCCGGTAAGTTGGTCTCGAAAAGCGCATTTAGGATTTCGACTCCGGGCACGGATTGTCGCGAAGTTTGAAAACTGAACGCGACGAAATACTGGAACGGAAGGAGCTTCGGTTGTTTACAGGCCGCGGTGAAGACAGCCTCGTGGAAGACTAATGAGATTCAGCTTCCTTTCTTCATTAAGCCACCTACCGGGGCTGACAAACACGCTACCGCGCAGTGATCCTCATCCGGTGACATTTCAAACGTTACGGAAGTAATTTAACTTCAACCACCAACGGTGTCGATGTCGCCCCTGCCCCTCCGGCTAAAACAAGTGTTTACCATCGGATTTTAATATACTCCCGTTTAATATACTCCGCCGACTGAGAACCGCTGGGTTGAAGGGGGAGAGAGGGGGGAGAGGAGGGGGCCGGGGAACGGTCTCATAAAGAAGGGAATAACGCCATGCATGCGCGCACGGGACAATCTTACGCCGTTATGTAAGCGACGATAAACACGGTTCGAACGAGGCAATGAGACTTATTTTCCTCTCGTGCCACGCTCCTCACCGGCGAATCCATCTCAGGCCATCGCCCAGGACAACTTATCGCCGACTTGTCCGTGGAATGGCAATATCGTCTTCCGGTGAAATTGCGCTTAGCTTCAGTCCGCGAGATTCCCTCCTAGAATGATCAATTTTTCAAGCGATGAATGTAACTTGCTTGCAAAGAATTCGTTTTATTCGGTAAAATGTTGTTATTCAAAATTATGTCATTTCTTCTTCCTTTATTATATATTATGTTCTTTCTTCTTCTTTTATTATATATTATGTTCATTCTTCTTCTTTTCTATCATGTTACAATCAAACGTTGAATCTTTTAGCAGATATGATTTTTATTGTTAAACTTCAAAAACTTTAGCGTTAAAACGTTAGCTACATCGAATTTAGCGAGAAACAAGTTTTAGTATAAATAGAAGACAAGTTGAAGCAAAACAATGGAAAATATGGATTGTACGACCGATTTTCTTAACTCTTTATTTCTTTTTAGCTTTTACATATAAGAAACTGAATAAAATTATATGCAAAGATTGCAGTCTTTCAGAAAAAAGAAAGATATGTATGTAAATACACGTGAATGTTAGATTCCATGATAAATATTCGTACTTTATGGGATAGAAGAAACTCAATTTTATGCAGGTCAGGAATTAAATCCTGATTGCAATTAGAATAATCAAGGATAAATTCTCTTATCACGGACTTGACTTTTGTGAGTAAATCAAGAATTCAATTCAAAAGATAAAATTCTTTAAAAACGTTCCACCTTTAAACGATGCTTTGTAAATGAATAAAATATCAGTATGGAGGCAAGCCCTTGTTTCAAACAAATAATACAGATAAAAAGGAAACATGTTACAGCATTTGTAAAAAAAGGAAATCCATTGGAATACAGTCTACCCATCTTTTCATTCTTTTGCTTCCATTGTTCCACGGCTTTTGTTACACTATACAAGGTTTGCGTTGATTTACGTTTCTGAGTCGATGAATATTATGTGGCTCATTAATTCTGCGCGATGATTTCCGTGTAACAGGTGATACAGGTGCGCAAGCGAATTTCCCGCTTAAAATACGGAAATATGAAGTTTTAAACAGAGCATCTTCCTAAAAGGTTTGCGCCAAGTTTGAAAGCATGTTCTACTAACAGCGAGAGCAAAGATGAAGAGGAAGTGTTGTCAGAAGGCATACTGGATGGCAGATGAAGTGCATCTACCAATTTGCGATGGGGATTATTTTTTAATTTGATGTGCTAGTTAAACAAGTCGATAGGAGACGCTTCTCGAGAGCTTCTGAAAATGAAAGGTTAAACTAATAAATCAAGATTAAACAGAGAAGATAAGTTTAAACAAATAAATGGGTTCAAACGTTTCGATGAACTGTATCTGAGCATTTTGTAGTTCCTCCTGTAAAATTCGTAGATCTTTATTTATTATTTAGCAAAATATGTCTTTTGCCTTCAGTAAGGGTTCCGAAAGTCGTTGGATATTCGGTTGACGATACTCATTCGGCATTCCCAGACGTCTTTCCCCACGAATAGCCCCGAGGCACAGTCTACACTAGCCCCGTGACTAACCTGTCTGCCCAAGGGTGAGGGCAGGTAGTCGCAAGTCTCTTGATACAGATAATTGCCTCGTTATTGCGCGAGTACAAGATGAGAAGCGGTAATACGCAGTCTATCAACGTCAGCGGACAGAATTTCCATTCTACGACAAAACGATCACGGCTGGCGCACGATCTACATTACCAGACTGTAAACCTGTTCGGCTTCGCGTAGAACCATGATAGATAAGTAAAATCGATCACACGATATTTATCAATTCGAGCACTTGACATCGTCAACAGCAACATCAAGAACTCGTTACAATCAAAACATTCTGTTGAAATAAATATTAAAAGAAGAAGGTACATAACAGATAATTATTTGCACTCGAGACAATTTCAACTCGAAATCTAATCTGCTTTCTGTTCTACAGTATTTTGATTTTATATGATTTTGGCACGTGTAATCATTCGACATTTTACGGTAGTTTAAATATAAACAAATTAGATACTATCAAAATGATTTCGAAAGATGATTAGCAATTTCCGGTGGAGCCTCAGAGTCGCTACTCGAGTGCTAAGTGTTAAGTGTTCTTGAATTTTACACGTCTTCGCAACAAGTACTATGTGTTGCTTAAAAGATGGCGCAAAGAAAGGTGTTGGATAACCGTATTTCCAGGAAACGCTTCCTGACTACTGAGTTATGCACTGAACGAGAGACTTGATTAGGTGGTGGTGACCGATCCTCCTTACTCCTCGCGTCGATTAGTTTATTGGTCTGGTTATTTACCAATAGTAGTGGGTTTCGTGAGGTTATAGACAAGTGGTGATTACGGGTATACAGATTAGGTGGAGGAAGCGGAACATCCCCCTTGCCGTTCGACAGAAATTATCATCCTTTCAGTATACTGACTATGACAGCGCAAATATGTTTTCTGAGAACTAGGCAAATAATTTCTGCTTTTTCTAATCGAAGTGCTAAACAATGCAAGTTAACGCCAGATAAGTTAGAGTTCTTTCGTTCAACGAGAATCACTGTGTACACCGTAAATTTCTGTAGGTTTTTGAAAGCATGATAACCGAAAGAATACCTATCCCGTAAGTTTCCATTTTCGAAAAATGTTGGCCACGAATTCCCGCGTTTCGGGCGCACAAACGGTGCCATAGTCGGCGGCGCATGCACGATTTGTCTTTGGAAAAACACTTGGACAAGAAAACACGATCATCACGGTCGAACAATCCCATTGAACATTGTTCGTATTTTCTGATCGTGCATTAACCATCGCTGTTTCACTGGCGGCCAGTTCGTTGCTGCGCGGAGCAGGTCCAGCGGGTCGCGCGACACCGGCAAAAAGTTTGATACGCTTTTAGGGTGTGCCGGTTTTGCGAGGCTTTGTTTCCGCGTATTTTCACACTGCATTCCGTGTCGATCGACCCCGCTCGAAATCAATAAAAAAAATATTTGGTTTTCGCAGCCGGCGTGTTTGTTTGAGCACGTTCGCGGAAACGCCGCACCATCTTCACGCGGATGAACTTGTCGTTTAACCGGCGACGCTATTTCTGTCTCTGTATTTGCAGGAAATCATGAGAGTCGGGATCTCTGTTGTTTTTACGTCCCAGTTCAAGACGTTACCGTTTGATCGCGGCGACTGATTTATTCTCTGGCTCGCCGTTGCCGAATATGTTTATTTATAACAAGATTTTACATATAGCAGCAAGTCAAATTCGCATGTAGATGTTATTCGCTTCTTCTAAATCGAAACAAAATTTGATTTTTCTCTTATCAAAATGTAGGAACGAAAGAAAGTGATGACTTACAATGATTCGCATTAATATTTGGACATTTTTGGAATGTAATGACTATTTTTAAAATTGGACCGAACGATGATAGAAAATCCTGTGTACTAGATAATGACTAAAATATTTTGTTATTATTTTATATTACTTATAATGGCAAAAACCTTTTACATCCGAGTATATAATGAAAATTTAAAATATGCTGAAAATTTCAATGAAATCGATTAGCGCAAAGTCTAGTTATAAGCGTTTAAAGATTATTTAAACTGCAGATTTCTCACACTTCATGGTTAAAAATAGACAATGATATAAACGTCGTGCAAATCGGAGCTGTGTTTCACCTATCTGTGATTAAAAATCGAGATTTTTATGGGGAGTGTTTAGCAACGTTCTCACTTGATTTTCATAATTTAGTAATAACTCGAAATCGTAAAACGCTACAGTTTTACAATATTGTCTAACTCATTGTGGAACCGAATTGCATCGAGAAGTAAGATATTTTTAAAAGCAAGTAAATAAACATAAGTAAGTGAATAACAGTAAACATAAATCCTGTCCATCCATGGTCCTATTAAAAACGAATGATAAGTGGACAAGTGATGAAGCAAACACCGAATAGTAAAGAAGGATTAGAGTGTACCGCACGAAGTCGTTATGATAATTTTTGCTAGCCTTAAAACCGACTGCAGGGTCCAGTAAGAAATATCAGGCGAGCCATTTATTAACCTAAATATCTCAATAAATATTCCGTTTTGACATTATGTGTGCATCCCTCCGGGGATAACCGGTGAAATAGTGGAGCGTCCCGCCTAGACAAATATCGAGAATTAATGATACCAAGAACACGATCGAGAATCGTTTAAATCAGTGTCGTCTACGGGGTGGGCTAGAGGGGTGCCCCGTGGGTCTCCCCTCCCTCGATCTTTAGTGCGGCATCGAATGGGGGGTACGGCGCGGGTAGGAAGCTAACCATGACACAGGGAGAGAAGGGGCATGCCCCTAAGCTCCTTTACGAATCACTTCCACTTTATATTCCATAAGTCTCGCGTGCTTGTACCCTCGACGACGTATCGGTGCGATCTAGAACGCTCGACATGAAATTAAACGAAGATTGGAAGTAAATTACACGCACTGACGATGCATCGCCGGAATCGTTCGATAGATTAACTTAATAGCCGGGCGTTATGTAACGCGTTGTCCAACTCGTATGCATACGTCACGATGAGGGGTGGAGGTGGGGGTATCGAGTTTTATATTTTTCTCAGAATTGTTTTTAATCTGCCACGATAAAAACGGGGGCTCGAATGACGTTTCGCGGTTGCGACTCCGTCACGGCTTTTGCGTTATCACCGGTGGCCAGCCGAATTTCATTAAACGCCCGGAACTTTCGTAAATAGTGTCGATAAATCAGGATCCGGTCGATCGTTAAACCGCCATTACCTGAACTCCCGTCGTCGACCAGTATTTCATACGATCGTTAAGCGTACTTGTGCTACTGGGCAATCCGATCCGATCCGATACCATCCGATACGTGAAGTTCGTTCACGAAAGTGATAGCGCCAGCCAACCCGTCACCGAACCCCTTTGGCCACTTTTACTTTAAACGACCTTTCCCCGCGGCTCCGCAGCGCGAAAGTCAGGTGATCTACAACTGCGGCCGAGAACTTCCTGGAACAAAGTTATACCGCGCCTCTGGCAGGATCCAGAGAGTTCGCAGGTTATCACAGAGCGACGATGTCGGCCCTGGAAGTCGATCGGACGCAACGACGAGCGCGAAACTTGCTAAGGGTCCGAGCTATAGACCCACTTTGCGCCCTCGAAACGGAGGATGGCGGTTCGTTCCATCAAGATTCCGACTGTCAGCCTCGCTGATGACTCGTGACACCTCGGCCCCCTTGCGCCACCATTTTATTTTGATTATTAGGAACGTACTCTACTGTGAAAATTAATTTCATGTCACTGGGTCGTGGATTCTATGCATTTGAAATATGGACATCGAAATGGGCATGGTTTAATTAACTTCTGCTGTAGATGCAAATGCCGTAGATTAAATTCTACAAAATACGTGGTAAATTTGTAATTCAATCGTCTGTAGATGCTCTGCTAAAATACAGGTGCATCTTTTTGAAATTTAAGAATTTTTTTTGTTTCGCTTCATGTAGCAATTATGTAGTATTTTATTTGACGTAGTGATTATAAGTTTGTTTATTCACTAAAGTAGGTTCAATTCATTTAATCAGATACGTAAATAGTGTGGACAGCAAAAATGACTCAACCCTTTTCAAATGGTATATTTTTTTTTAAACTGGAATGAAAAGATATACAAAATCTATCGTTTTTCACTTTTTGGTTTGAGGCTATAATGAAATTTTTTTTAATATATTGGTACGTCTCGGTAACATATGGTCGTTGAAAATTTTATTGAAATCGATTGACGCATGGTCAAGTTATAGCTACTAAAACGCTTAAAAATGTTGGTTGAAATTTCTCGTTAGAAAGTGTGATTTTCGCGATCTTTAATTGTCTATGGCATCATGTCAAGATCAATCGATACCGATAAAATTTTTGACATGTATGTAAGTTGCCAAGAAGTACTAAAGATGTTTTTTAAAATTTTATTACAGTTTCGGATAAAAAATTGAAAAGGCTACAATTTTTTTATATTTCTTACTTTAAGTAATAAAAAAATTAAAAAATATATATCAGGCATTGTACAGTACCTTTAATATTTACAGAAAAGTTCAAGTCATTTAGAACTGTTTTAAGGAAACCATTTAAAAATGTTCGATCAATGTACACTCTACTGCACACTCTACTGTACACTCTACTCTATATCACTCATAGTTTACAACAGGTTATTCTGCTATCAAGAGGCATTGTATACCATACATAGTTTAGATAAAATTTATTTTTGTCGTAGGGTTGGTTATTTTGTTGTCGAAGATCACTCGACTCAAAAAGGAACGCTTACAGTCTCGTATAGAATGACTCGTGGGGTGTCGGAACCCACGTGCAATTGCCGTTTAAAGCAGTTTATGGAATCCATTCAGGACATCATAAATAATTGACCAGTTATTTAAGTGGTAGCCGTGTATATCCCGCATATGCGATGAGATATTTTCGCTTGAACAAGAAAAGTTCTCCCTCACGTGTCTGGCTAACACGTTCACTGCCGTATGACCTGCCAGCAGATGACGTCTGTTGCACGCTAGAGCTTCGGGGTGCATAAATGTACGAAGCGCGATAGTTTCTTATTAACGCTAAGTGTTTCTGAAAAATTTAAAGCACTCCCATCTTTGAGTGAGTCGACCAGTTTTTTGCCTATGGAAAGACTCTTTATGCAATGCTTCTGTGAAACGATATGCATAATGGCAGAATTTTCAGCTCCGTGTGGTACAGTGTCTACGAGCGTTGTTTGAACAATCAAGCAAAGCAACATTTTATTCGAATAACTATTAGGTCATGGTTTTCATGCATTCGTGGAGGAATAAGTAAGTGAAGTTTCATACAGAAGAATAATTAAATGAATCTAAGAGGTTTCTTGGAATCTACATAGAACAATTTTATTTTGCGTAAACATATACAGCTTAACAACTATTCGTGTACACTTTGAACTTGAACTCGATTGTGCAGAGAATATCATCCAGTTAGTCTTAACATTAAACCTACCTCGCTGGTCAAGATGACTGATCCCTCATTCTTTCTTTTCAAATTATTCAAATTAAGAAGATATTATCTTAAGAGCTTAATCTTGACCAAACTGATATTGTAATAAAATTGGCGTATGGTATAAATGAATTTAGTGTCGTCGTTCCTATAAATCAATCATTTTTGGAGCTCAGTAAGTACAATGTTAACCATTGGGACTCTAAGCTATTTTAATTGTAAATCTGAAATAATTTTTCTAGTTCATAGTACAACCCCTGGCAAAAAGTTTCCGATCAAACACGTTGATACAAAATTTTATGAAAAACTGTCGTGTTTGGGGACATTAAAATGTTATTGTGTATAATTAAATCGATCAGGAATGTAGAGGAGTTTCATAAGAAATAATTAACCACAAAATAACACGAACTTTCATTTATTTTCATTAACAATATAGAGAGAAAACAAAATCTTGCATGGAAAAAAGTTTCCGATCAGGGAAAGACTTGGAAATAAGTTTCCGATCGAAGGTACAATTAATATTTTGTAACAATACCATGTGCTCGAATAACAGCTTTAATACGCTGTGGCATTGATGTGATTAAGTTTCTGCAATCTATTGGTGAAATTTCTTCCCACGATGATCTTATAGCCTGTCGAAGTTCATCTTTACTTTGTGGCTTTTTTTCCCGAATGAGTTTCTTTAATTTTGCCCATAAATTTTCTATTGGATTAAGGTCGGGACTATTCGCGGGCCATTGCATTGTCTTGATGTTATTTTGTAGTAAATAATTCTTCACTATTTTACTACGGTGGCATTCTATGTAACAAAATGCACTTCATGCATACAAAATTGATTCCTGTGACTCCTGCCAACAATTTTACTACTGTTGACATAGCCTTAACAATTTTTTAAATCTAAGCTTTGTTGGCATAAAAATTATCTTGGGGCGTGGTAGAACAATTTTAGTGGTGCCACAGAGTCACCACTCGAGTACAAAGGGTTAATTAATCCCTTGCCGTACTTTAATGAGTCAAACTCGTGATGGAGATTTCTAATAATAAGCTGTTAGGTATGAATCAAATTTTATTCTCTTGTCACCAATACTTAAACATTCAACTAGATGTAAGCACACAAGAAATATAAAATTCCTTTTTCTTCTAAGAAATTAGTGTGATCGAAAAAATTCTAATCATATTAATTATAAAGAAAATGGTACGGCAAGGGGTTAATCGAATATCTTAGACTTACAGTGATCCGTAAAGTTGTCCACGGCGTCAAGAATCGTGCGATACACGAGCGTAACCGGAACCGCGAGAAACTTGTAACAATTAGCTGATCGAAACGATCGAACGATGCTATGGATACTTCTGTCTCAGTCCTGCAAGCAATCAACTAATCCGTCGATCTTCATAAACACGCCAATTAGTGTCCCACTGGCGTACGATGCCCTCCATCCAGCTCCCGTTTTCTCTCTACCGTTGAGCACGAAGGAACGAGTCAATTTGTTGGCTTCGAGTTATTAAGTAGAGCGCGGGGAATTCTCCCGTCGTCGTTTTAAACAGGCTCGGCCGTTTCGGATGCTGTTGATTAAACCGGAGATCGGCGAAGCTCCGCGTTTTTCGTACTGTGTCACGCGCTCGCCGTAAATCCTCGGTGAATCAGTAACCGCGACCGAGCTGTAACATTATTGCTCCCAACGACGACAACGGTCTTAATCGTTAGCCGGTTGATCGCGACGACGAATCCCATAGCATTCCATTTTCAGCAGTGAGTGACCCAATTATACCAAAACTTTCCCTGTGACCGCCGATCTAGAACGTGCGGTCCGCGCAGAGCACGAAAATGGTTTTGCGCTAACCGATTATTTTCCCGATAGCCGGGGTCGTAAAGTCCCACGATAAAAACTGTTTACCGACTGTCTCTCCTTTCCCCACATTTCCGGAATTTATGACGCTGCGGGGAAAAGACATTAGGCGTCGCTGTTCCGCGATTCCTGCAAAATCGAATACCTTCCGTGTAGACGAAATTGAAACGTCCGCGTGACAGATCGTGGTCGCAAAGAACAGTTTCACGCGACCCTCCAATCTTCTTCCATTAACAGTCGCCGTGTGTCCGATACCAAAAAATCGGCTCGCTTTTTCCAGGCCCGTCTGATTGGACTGTTCGAAACTGTAATAAGCTCTCGGACGACCGGATAAATTCCTGAAAAATCTTTCAGAACTGTTCGACGGGCAATAACAAACCCGTCTGGTTTTAATTGGCTGTCCCGTGGCCGCAAGAACGTCAACGGCCGGATCATCGAATGATTCATGCCGGACGATCGGCCGGCCGGTCACGAAACAGCTTCGACGAGCCGTAACGACGATCGTTCCTCATTCGAAGACGATATCGATCCGAGAACGTGCTGTCTGTCTTTTCCAGGAACCGTGTCGTCGAAACGGACTCGGAGCGCGCTGGTTGCGAGCCTCCGAATTGGTTCGCTACCACTCGCTGCACCAACTAACGATGGTTTTTCGGGCCTGGTAGAATTATGAAAACACCGTGTTGCGGTCTCGCCTCAGATATTCGAGGCTCGGTTTACGAGCGGGCGGACGCGCGAACCTCTCACGCGAGAGCACGAAGGGCGCGACGGATTATGGGGATCTGCGGTCGGCAGGTCGCGAAATTATACCGTGAAACGCGAACAAAACAGCGAACGGTTCATACGTCCGTCCGGAGAAATTTTATGGTGCCGCGAGGCTGCGGGGAATGCAGTTTAACATCAATTAAACCGTCTAAAAGCTGCACCGCTCGGCAACCGGCGGATTAATTCTCTTATTTAACGCGCTTTCTCCCTCTTCTTCGCTCTTATTCCCTCGATTCATGCGGTTCCTCGTCCTCGCTTCTCCTCGCTCCCACCGCCGTTCTTCCCTTTTCCCGCTGATTTGGTTCTTGGTTTCAGTGTTTAATACCGCTCGCGCGGTGCGCAGGTGTCCTGTTACGATTTCGAAGGAGTCACGTACCCGCCGCGTTCGATAATTCTCGTTCGGCGGGCTCGCACGTAGAACGACCGGGTGGTGGAACGACCACGAGGCGAACGAAGAGATTCGATTCTTTAGCCCGCGGGGAACGGCGGTCGCGCGACTTATCGACGTCTCGCGAAACGTAAACCAGCGGGAAACGACCCGATAAAAATTCATCACGTGTTAAGAGGGAGGAACTAAGGGGGTGCCGGGGGTGACCGAGGGGAAACGCATCCACTCCATCCCGTCGCTCCGGGATCCTTTGCGCTGAGATCATTTATGACGTTTAAAAACTCGTTAAAAAGTTGGCCGATGCGAACGGGTATAGATCCTTGCCGCCTCTATACCGCGCCTTGATCCACGCTAACCATCCTTCCCCGCCTGGCACCTTGATTATAAAAGTTTGATAAGGCGATAAATAATTATCCATAGCGGGCTGCGAGTAACTTTTGAATTACGCAGTTTTCATCCCATCCGAACACCCGAGCGCTTTCACCCATTCCCTGATATAGCCTGCGCAGCTAATTCGCCGCTCCCCGGTTAGGCGGGCGATCTCTTTGTGATCTACGCGATCGATCTTCCCTCGGTATTCTTTCCTCACTTTTCTTTCCCCCTTTCTAGATTCGATCATCCTCCGATGACATTCGTACATTAATTTGACTTCAGCATTCCCGTTGGTCTCTTGTTATTCTTGTGAAATAAATCATTGTCAAATAGATGAATTAAAATATCTTTCTTTGGTAGAATTAAATTCTTTAAAGCATAAGAGGGGAGACGTTCTAGTGACGTGGATTCTCCCGTAAGGATTTGATGCATTTATGGCAAAATTAGATGGTTAAAATGTTAGTTTACTTATTAAAACTTATTCAAATTATTAGCGTACGTGGCATATTATAACTTTGCAATAACTTTGCAATCATCGCAATCTCTTTTATTTTGTACACAAATCCGTAGTTTATTCGTAACCATTTTGTGCATCATTAACTGCACTTTCCATGTGTTAAGGAATATTTTCGTATTTTTCATTTAGTTACTTTTTACAAAATGACTGGACCAGAATTTTCTAAATGCAGCAGCAATTCGAACCTCTTGAGTTACAGGATCGGACAGGTGTTTTTCTACACAACATCATTATACAAATTGTTATTTTTTAGATGATTATTAATTTCAAAAACGTCTGTTCCAATTTAATAAAAGTTCCTTAGAACTTAGAAATGTTTGTTTCTTGTTTCTTCTTCGACTGCAATTTTGGATCAAACAGTTTCCACTCTGAGCTGTTTTATAAGAAAACAGAGAAAGAAAACATTGCATCGGCAATTTCCTATTCAGAATTTTCCTTCAATTTTGCCTTCTTTTATTAACAGTATTCCAAGAACGATGCAACCATCGTTTTCCAATTGATCAATGTTTTTAATGCGCGTTCGATAAATTCTCAATTAGGAATTTCTATGCGCCGCGTCCCATCCTTACCCCCGTTTCTTCGCGAGAAGTTCTTTCTTCTCGCGCTCATATCGGCTCGGTTTACTGTCAAACTTGGTCTCCCTGGCAGCGCACTCGGTTGCAGACCGAATAAGGTTCAGCTCTCCCGTATAGAAGTGCAACGAGTTCCTCCCCGTGTCCTATGTCGATGTCGGCGATATTCGCTGTCGTATCCATGCCGCGCCTCCGCTCCTCGAGCTTTACGGCCACTATCGAGCTTCGTGACTCGGAACACGAACCCCACGGTCCTGTGGATTTTCGGCTCCCAACGGAGGGGAACGACCCGAGTCCCTTTCTGTAGGCTATAATTTTCCCTCTCGAACCGTTCTACACTCGCGGTTCCGCACGTTAGGAAGGAACTTATTACATATAACTTTCGGATGACCCTCTCTGCACTTTCGAACGGAGGCAGGAGAGACTCCGCTTCCGCGCGCACGATTTATTTCCGCGGTGTTTTCACGAATATCCGGCTCTTATTGGGCCGACGCACGCCGCCGTTCGCTAGTCGGCCTCAACACCGGAAAATACCAGGTGCATGCGTTGCGCTGCCGTCCTGCAACCGTATTTTCAATATTATTTTTACCTTTATTTTCTTTGCTGCTTTTTTCCATGCGCCGATCTCCGTTCCGCGAGCGCCGGATTCATTCGAGCGTGCCTCTCTATTTTCTGAACACTGTTGATATAACGTTTCAAACTGGGTCTTCCAAGATTACACAAATAGGTCTGCTCGAATACGCGATTCGTATGCAATTGTTTATTCTGCTCCGCGATTCAATGAGGAGTGAACAGGAATTTTCGGTACTAAATGATACAGTAATTGTAAATATTTACGTCCGGAAATGCATTCAGACTTTTAATGTCCATGCATGATGTACGATATCTGCTACGTCAATAGAGGCGAATGAAACCAAGTTATTCGCTCGTTTTATATTGATCCGAATAATTTCAAATAATGTTCGAACCAATCAAAAATGTCTCTTCCCGTTAAAGTTTAGTTTGGGCGTCTAATTAAATAGTAGCCTGAATCTTCGTCTAAACTCATTCGTCTAAAAGAACGTTTACTGAAAATGGAAACAGTAGGAAACCATACAGACATCAGTACACATCGATATCATGGACACTAAAATAAAATCGACCCAAGTAGGCCTAGCCAGCTCGACAGGGCCGTTGTTTCCAGCCTAGTGCCTCTGTCCCAAATTCACGGTGCCAAGTCGCGCTGGATGTCGGTTAGTTTTTCTTAGGTCTATTGGTCACGCCAGGGAACAGGACAATAGGCGCGATGCGTCTCAAGACGATGAGGATCCACGTGGGAAGGAGTGCAACGCAGTCGGAAAGACAGGGGGGGGGGGGGGGGACGGGGGTACGGCGGGGGGGGGGGTTCGGTCGGGGCGCGGGCGAGAGGGGGTAAATCGTTGCATCGGTAATGGCGGCCATTGTGGCTTGATGAGGCGGCCGTGTGTGCGTGTACGTGGGCGGCTGGCATTGTGTAGCTCCTATCCAGCATTCAGACCGCCGAGAGAGGGATGAGGAAGGTTGGGGGTGGCGCACCGTGTATTTCGAGGGTGGCTCGAAACGCCGGCGCTATCGGTCGGTGCAGGATAGTAGCTAGCTCTCCGGATTATGCAGAGCCCAGAACGAGCCCTGTCGGAGGACAGAGACACGCTGCTCGCCTCGCTTCGCCTCGCCTCGCCTCGCCTCGCTAGGAAGCCGAAAACTGGCTGGGACAGAAAGGGAAGCTAAGTCAACACTGACGCGTGCACGCGTAGGTGGTTGTAGTGCGACGCACCCTACATGCTGCACGCTGCAACGACGAGTGTGAGAGCCAGCCGGTAGCCGGTGATGAGTTAGCGAGACCCGTCTCGCTAGCTCGCGGACTGTCGCGTCGGCCGCGAGACAATTTATGTGCTAATTTATATGCGCTTAATAACGATGTCCGACGGTGCTTATCGACACGCCCTTCGGCCACCGACCGCCGCCGATTAAATCGATCCGACAGTCCGCCGGTGTTGATTTCTACGCTGATGGAGATCCTGACACCTGCTCCACGCTGCTGATTTTTACGGTCAGCCGCAGCGCTTCGACGTGAACGCTCCGGTGCGTGGGACCGACGTGATCGCGCCAGACGTTTTTCTCGGTTTAATCCCCTTCACGTTCCATCGCACGCAAATGGACACCGGTACTCTTCGCAGTCATCAAATTATGACAAGAATTCGACATTGCGGTGTTGCGATTAACTCTTAACTGTGGGCATCGTGTCTGACAGATCCTGCTGTCAGTATTATAGTTCATTGCTTTTATTTTAAGTGCATTTAACTCCTTGCACTATAATAACGAGTCAGACTAATGGTGAAGATTTTATGTAAGATTTACTGAACATGAATATTATTAATTTTTTTGATATCGAAATAAAAATAAATTTTTCCGTTACTAGAGTATAGAAACAAAGGTAAATAAAGATAATACAGGAAACAAAAATTGTCTGGTCCTATTAGGAAAATTATTGAGTACGAATAAGTGCTAATCGTTATAGCATGCAAGGAGCAATAGTGCAAGAGGTTAAAAGTTATTACCTCTGGCACCTTACCTTCTCCTTGCCATTCCTAATATGTATAATACATGTATAATTCTATTAATTTTTGTCATGAAATCTTCAGTCTAATCGCTGTTATTGGATTGCTCGTGTCACTAATTATTTTAAAGAGCAAGTAATAAATTCGTCTTTTATGATTTTTATCGGCACTTTTGCAACCAACTCTTTTGTTTCGCTGAAATTAAGTGAAGTTTAAAATAACACCATTTTAAATTCCAGTATGAGTGTGTTAATCTAGATGTGTTTGTATCTTACTTGTGTATGAGAATAGATAAATCTTAACTTCATTTATTTGTTGCAAAAATCGGTATAAAAATCCAAGTGTTTAATTTAAGTGTACAAAATGCTGGTTGAACTTTTCCATTTTATAGTCATATTAAATTTAAACTTGCAATACTAGAGATTGAGAGGCAAGTAAGGCAAAAAAGATTTTATTAAATAGTATCATAAACAAAAGTTGAAATTCTCTTAAGAATCATTTGAAAATCGCCGTTAAAAAATGATTCAATTTGTATGTGTAGCAATCATATATAGTTTTCAGAAAAACGTACAGCTGTATTGTTGTAGATCGCGAAAGTTTTGTACAGTATTCGACAGAAAAAAATAGTCACTTTTCCGCTGATGGATGTAACCAGAATAAAAATTTGGCAAGGCGACACTTTGGAATGGGTATTACGACGCGGCACTATGTCCAGGGTACGATATACGGCATTAATAATGCCGGTGAATGGGATACAAGCGACGACAGGTTATTCCTTGTTGTTCAGCGCGCTCGTTTCGTGTCCGTGATTGGATAATGAATGGAAACGGTGCCGCGTAATGCGTGCAGTATATTAATTGAAAATAAGCACGTCGTGAACGCGCAAATTACGGGGGAATATGGTGAGCAAGTTACGCTTTGAGGAAAAGTAATGGGCTCGTGAAAGCGGCGAGGAGTTTCTTGGTTCCAACTTCGTCACTTTGATTCTCTCTCTTATCCGATTAAATGGAGAATTGATTTTCCAGCGCTACTGGTTTAATTCGTTAATCGCCTTGGGCTGAAGTTTCATTCGTATTTTACAATATGAACCCGCCGCTTGCTTTCAGAATTTCGTCCAATTAATCAAAAGTTATGTCTAGAAGGAACGCGCGCATTGAATCTTTGCCGAGTTTCATTTGAATTGAGATTCGTATCAGCGGATGACAACTACTTATTTCAAGCTTGACTTTGCAACCTCGGTCCGCGATTGCTGCAACATTATCCTCGTCGAATTCCGCCGTGACGTGATTGCACACGTTGCAAAATTAAAATTGATACCTTTCCGCAGAGTCTACACGCCCGACACATCGGGCTCGGTCTTTAATTCCGAGTCGGCTGATTCAAGATCGTCGGAAAAACAGTTCAAGGAGGTCACTGGTCTTATTGTTCCAATTATACGCGTCTTGCGTAAATTGTTTCTTTCCGCTCGGTAAGTTACGGCAGATCGTTTCGTTTCATCGTAATTACGGTCGACTTGTATTTCGCATTCGGCCGGCACGGTTTGGCCAAGGTAATCGAATCCAGCCGTTTAATGAACACGTTATAAAAATAATCGAAACACACGACCGATGTGTAACAGGTTGCGCCGTGTAAAGTAATTAAAGGTGCTTTACTTAATAGAGTTTCGAGCACGGGCGCGGACAGGCGAGTGGGCCCGCGTGTAGACAGTCGGCTCGTTAAAGGGATCCTCGACGTTTAACGTCGATGAAAATTACTGACTCTATTTGCGGGATAAGTAGATTATAACAATCGCTACCGATCACCTTCTGATATTAATTTATAAACGTAAGTATTCGATGTTTCTCTATCATTACTCAAAATGGTGTTCAGGTTTAACTTCGCAATCTCTTTATTATGATTTTTCACGCGTTATTTCACTATTAAGTAGAATAATTATAGTAATTGAGACATCTATCTTATTTAGTTTTCAAATAGATTCCGGGTGCTGTTTCATGTCATTTATAAAGTCGATAAAGATCAATCAGCATGCTAAAATTCCAGATAATAGTATCTGATAGCGTTGGACGATCGTACTTTCACTTTCGAACGCACCGTATTGAGGAACGATCGACCGGTCTTTTTATTTGCAGTACGCTCGAACTCGTTCGCTACCGTACGTTTTACAAAGAGACAGAATTAAAGTTTTCCCCGTCGATAGTAGAATCTGTCGAATGAACTCCGATGATTTCGATAGAAGCCAGAGAGTTGTTCGGATACTACTTTTAACTTCGGGCAGAAATCGTAGACAAACATGTCAAACGATTCGCCCAATATATCTCGAAGTTTGAAAAACTGCGTTTCGGGACCGGGGAAAACGACTTTCGCGAGCTTCGAAACACGTATCACGATGTTAGTCGCCCCCCCCCCCCCTTCCGCTGCCCTACGTCCGCAACTTGTACAATTCCTGGAAGTTTCGTGGGAAAGAGGAGCGGACAAAGATCGAAGCACCATGCGAGGTCGATTGCATGATAATCAGATAATCAATCTTATCGACTATCCACCGTGGACAGTCTATTTGCCGCATTATCTGCCATCCTTGAAAAGTATCGCGGTTACAGTTTCTCGGATCAGTAATCCTCTATTCGTCTACATTTTCCTTTGTGACAAACTCAGTGGCTGATACTAGGCGGGATATGTTTCTATTTTCTGACGCGTTCGTTATTTATCTCAAAGACAACGAACGTTCTCGATTGCTTCTACGATTTTTAATTTCATTTTCAAATGTTCTAGTCCTCTGAGCACAGAGCGCGGCGGATGTTCAATTTTTAATCAATGTTTACTCGATAAGGAAGAATCTCCGATAATCTAACCGACAACGAGGAGTGACGCGTCAAATGAACGATTTTTACTTTAAATCTTCAATATTGTATTTTCTCAGTGTAAAACTCAGGAGATGTTTTATTTTTAACCATCACCATCTGAGGAAGGAGTAATCTTCGATAAACTAATTGTCAACGAGACTATTCAAGTACGTTTGAATCAGAATGGTGCACGTCACATTTTCGAAATTTGGCCTTACGTCTAGTTGAAAATGTTAAAAAGATAACTGGAATAAATTATGAAGTTACTTGAAATTAACGTAACTCTAGATCATCCTAACAATAAATTTGATATGTAAACAATACATATGTTAATAAACAATAGCACTTCTTCTTTCTCAGAATAAGGAAAGTGTAACTTACGTTGCTATGATTTTAATCAACTCATTTCTGACAGATTCGCTATTTATTGCAACAAAACTAAAATCATTTATGTCTCCATTAATATTTGATTTCATTCTTCAGTGATTCCACTTCTCTGATCGCAGACGTTCAATTTTTAATTATCGTCATCGTCAGAGGGGGAAAGCTATCCGCTAACCTAATCAGGGACTAACTGCGTCGTATAAAAGGCAATAATGGTACCGAATACCCAAATCACGCCAGCTTGAAAGTCGATCGGATAATATAGTCGTCGCACTAATCCCGACCTGCGGCGTGTTTTACGGACTGTTTTATCCGACACTATCCGCCAGCTAATAAATTCCCTACTTTCGGCGATTCCCACCGGCGGTTTCGTCCCCCTGCTTACGAAAGAGAGATGGCCACGGTCGTGGAACAGAGAGGCGGCACAGAGAGAACGACGCGGGAAACGGTGGCAACATCCGGCGTCACCGAACGGTTTCGGGCTCGATTTACGACGTGTGATGTTAGGGCCACGCGGCGGGGAGCCAATTTGCGAGCGACGCTAACGGCGCGGTCGCTCGCCTCCTTTTTCGCAAATTAATATACGCGTCCGGATATCGGCGACACGCAACATGTTGTTGCCGAACGTTACGATGACACCGAACACGAGTTTTTCGGGTTTCGTTAAGCTGCAACGGCGACTTTATTGCCGCAAATGGATAATGATGAAGTATTACGTGATGGAATTCTTAACCTATTGCACTCGAGTCATGACACCGAGTATTTTGATATTATTAACGCAAGATTAAACGTCATATGTGTAAAATGCAGTAAGTTATATGAAATGTATTAACTATTTTGGATTTATAGTTAAAACGGCTTCGTATGCAGAGGGTTAATATTCACTTCATCATTATCCATTTGCAGCTATAAATATGCCATTGCAAACCCTATAGCACTATATCAATGAGCCAGATTCGTGATGAAAATTTCATATACAATCTATTAAATACAAATGTTATCCATTTTTTATAAGTCGATACAAAATTTGATTCTTCTGTTATCAAAATGTGGGCACGAAAATAAATGAAGATGTATAAGGAAACAAAATTGTGTCAGTTTACTGGCAAAATTATGAGGGATGAAGAAGTGCTTAATAAAGAAGTAAAACGAATTTGTTAGACAGGATGTATGTATAAGAGTTTCCATGAATGACAGAAATTATCGAATATTATTCGGGATTTTGATCATTGTAATTTTATTGTTATTATTATTGTCGTTATTATTGTTACTGTAATTGGAAAATTAACGCATTCTCTCAATCAGGTTCCTGTAAAATTGATTATGGCATAAAGCTGCGTAGCTAAATGATTATCGTTGAATTGTATGCATATTTTCGCTATTTATCTAGAATTTGTTTAGTATTAATTTAATGATTATAATGATAATTATAATCATAAATAAAAAATGATAAATAATTAATATGTTAATGTGTCTTAATACGTGCGTTCTTGTCCGTTTCTACTTAAAAACACAATCGGTGAAATAGATCTAAAATTAACATAATCGAAGAAACCGTTTAACACTTCACATACCGACAGCCTGTTAATAGACTTTTCAATGACTGTACTGTATGTAAAAGAAGACTAATAATTTTAAAAGGAAGTTGTCGAATGATATCAATTCAAGTAATTTATCGAAGTATGTATGATATTGCCGTCACTTTCTAGGCGTCCTCTAAGAAACTTAATTTTTAAATCTCCCAAGAAATTGCAATAATGGAAACATTCTGCGATCACGTCTTCGGCGCCAACATTTAAAGCATGTTGACAAGGGTGTAAAAACGAAGTGACGATTTCGTAAGTACAAAGACGGCCCGCAACTCAGCGTCCGGCCGGGGACGGTCGTGTAACAGGCCGAAAAATGGAATAATAAGGTGGAGAGCATCGCATCGAATCGGATAGGAACGGAACGACGGGAACAGAAGACGGGGCCGGGCACGTCGGCGTCAGACGAACTGGTTTTCTACCGCGATCTCATGCCCTTTCTTAAACGAGGACTGAACAAACAAGAGTGGAGGCTCGATGACGTGCGCCCCGGATCCCCTACCGGGTGGTCCAACCTTCTTGAAGGGAACCCGACCTCTGGATCCCCGGGTACCTTGCATGAAGTCTGTACATCAATTAGCGGGACTAAATCCTCGGAGAGAGAGAGAGTTTGATCGCTTCGTTGCACGGTAATTTGATTGGAACGCTTATAAAAGGCTAATGTCGGGTTAAATTTATGAATCGATCCTTTTCGCGGGGTCGAACATCAACGGCGAACTTAGGCATGGTTCGTCCTGGTACGATGAACTTGGCCTGGAAATTCTAGAAATCCATACCCGCTCAATTCCGTTAGTAGAATACTCTGCGTTACTGCTTGTGCTTATCTAGTACATAAACTCGTGTTTAAATAGACTACAGACTATATTGACGTTACAATTTCTTCACCTAACAATGTTAAATCAAATCATAATTTTAAAAAACTCTGTAACATTATATTAAAAATTGTAAACAAAAAATCTATGAAAGTATATATAAGTTCTTGCTCCTTTTTTTTCTACTGTTTATCACTTGATTTAAACTTGGATTCTCTGAGCAGCTTATAGATTTTCCGACAGGCTAAATTATGAGAACGTTGAGAGAAAACAAGAGCTAAAATTATCAACAAAATTCCAGAACACTATGTGTATGTTAAATCTTTTTGCACAAGTAGTTGAGAAAACTATTTTAACACCAGGTTTACGAAGTGCGTCATTTTTACGCATTTTAAATTTCGCGTAGAAAAATTTAGAATTCGGTTAGATTTACCTCTTGCTATTCACACTTATAATTATCCATTTAGTTAGACGAATATTTGTAAAAATTGATTTTCTTTCACGCCTTAGAATTTCAAAATTTTCTATGCGGTATACGTACCTCTACAAATACGTCAAACTGACGCAATGGTGAGGCAGTAAACAAACTTCGTTATCTCAACTCTTCTGTAGCTGTTGCAGGGTTACTTTTGCTTCATTATTTACAAAATCACTTTATATCATTTATGTAGCTATACTTTTATATTATAATATAATTTCTGTTCTTTTTTTATATACTATTTATAAGGTTACTCCGAACTATGTACATAAACTCTATGTAACTCAGAAGTGTCTTACTAGCTCGTTAAGAAAAAATGATGATAATAATAATAATAATCATAGCGTAAGCACATTTTGAAATTTAAGTATTTGAAAGTATTGTTAGTTTGCGCATTCAAGAAATATCACGTTATTCTAAGTAACTGCAAAAACATCAGCGTCGATTCAAGTGTACATTCTTTGATGAATAATCCTTCTTAATAGAATATGGCCGAACGAGGTTAATATATGTTGAAAAACAAAATCTGTTTATGAGATGATAACTCTAGTGAAAGCAGTGACAAAAGGTGACACTGGCCTTCATCAAATGCAAGATGAAATTGAAATTATGCAATATAGCGAAAATGTGCAGAGGAATCAGCAGATAGCGAAGAAGAAAATTTCACAGACAATATTTTACTATTTTACTCTTCATCAAAGGACTTATGAAATAACGTATGGCAATTTTCCTTTAAAAATAAATTACTTATTCTACAAAATGTTTATCTTTTTTAACATGTGTCAAATTAACGAGTGTCGTAGAGATAGGTGTATAAGAAATCTATATATATATTCATGTCTCGTTAATTAAATGACTCAGATGTTTGTTTGTAACTATAGGGACTCAATACCCGAGTCCACTGTCAAAGCGCTAATATTATTAATTCGCAAAGCGTTATGGTTCGAGTAGAATTAATTTTCACGTAGTCATAAAGGTTTCCCGTGGGTCGGATCGCGGACAAATGAAGTTATTAGATGGTGTAATTAGTACATCGCGGAGCGGGGAGTTGAACGTTCGTAGGGTCCGCTGCAATTTCACGGGATATGTAGCCACTGCACCGGTCGGGCTGGTTTTTTACGGTCGCGTGTGCGCGAGGGACACGCGTTTCCGTGCTGGCAGGGCAATCTTCTTGGCAGATGGATTCTGAAACGAGCAACAGTGTTGTATCCGCTTCTGTATCGTTGAACGGTTGCCAGTCGCGATGTTCTTTTGGTAAATTATATGAAAATACCAGCGCCAGTCCGCATTTGTCAAGCTAAATGCCTCCGCCGCTTGACAGCGTTCCCACTTGTCAGTCAGTGGTCCTCTGTTTATTGTTTAACCGACCGCAGGATCTATTGGCTCGACGAACACCCCGATCGCCGAAGAATGTAGCCCTATTTTCCTAGAAGCCATTTCATTCGAGAGCTTCGAATACTCATAACGCGAAATACGATTACAAATACGTAAAGATAAATTGTAATAGTTATCTCTGTCTGTAACTTGTAATAGTTATCTTTGTCTACTGTGTTGTCTTAGAGGCTATATGAAAATACGATACACAAGAAAACTACATAAAAGAGATCGCTACGATTTAAGGCAAAGCTGCAGATATTTATGCGTAATAAAAATCTTCCACATTCATTCAAAGGAACGAGAGTTGCATAGAGATTTATTTCCTCTCTGAACAATTTTATTGCACCCGAAGTATCATGACAGCATCTTTATATTTTTCAGTACACTGGTTTATCCACGCACTTTTGTCATAAATGTCCATTGGCTACCTCCGCCGAAGCAAATACTCGCGAAGACTGGCAACGTTTCTTACCTCAGAAAATAATTACTCGAGTGCCCCCCGGTTTTCCTGGAACGAATCAGATTCTCTATTAGGAAGGACATCGAATCAATCGTAAACGAAGACAACGTCTGGAACGCGCTCCTCTTTTTTAAATCCATTAATCTGTGTGGCTCATTATAGTTTTCTACTATAATTACTAATGTCAATATGAATGATAATTATATTCTACGATATAAATCACATGTCAATTAGGGCTTAGTTAATAGTGAACCATGTGGTCGCTAATGACCTTGCAGTTAATGCGACCATACTGAACTAAATGAACTTGTAATTCATTATTACGAATAGATAAATCGACGGTACGAAGAACTAAACTTGTCAAATTATTTCAATTCTTCTGAAGGAAACTTCGGTCACTCCGTACGAATGAAAATAAAAATTGACAATGACAAGGAATAAAAAATCGGTTGCGGACATATTTTTTTAGGTGGCTAAGAATATCGCCGGCGCGGAGACCAGTTTCGTAGTCGTTGCCATTCCGGCGGCGGCGCAAAAGGAAAATCGGCGATTCTTGCGGGCAATCTTCTTTCGGAATCCGCGGCTATAATTTATGCCGAAGCGTGCGCGCGGCTCGATGCTGGCGGGCTGCAGACTTTAGGTACACAAAGACCCGGCGAACTATTATGGGGCTAACAGTTATGAGCGGCCCGATGAAGTTCCGTAAAGAGATTTTCATTATGAATGTCGGAGACTGAAAGACACTGTTCTCCTAGAGGTTATGAAAATTTAACACGCCGGAACTCTGGTTTCAGCCGGATCGTAACACACCGCTCTATCCATTTCTCAGGCTACCCTTCCTCTTTAACCATCCCCGCATACCCTCAGCCACTCGGCTCTCACCACGTTCTACCGCATTCTCTCCGTGTTCATCATTTTCCCCGGCGCGGCGGTCGTCCCGCGTTTCGAGCAATAGATACGCTCGAACGATATTTTGAAATTGGCATTATAATTGCGAAGAAGCCATCGGCGTAATTACGATTACAAACGACTGAGACACTTGGCTCGCGGCTAAGCGCTGGGATATTTAGCGTGTGATTTGATTTAAATGGTACGCTCCTCGGTGTTACCATCAAATAGTAGGGTAATGCTAATATCAGCGACGAAATTATCGACCATATAATTAAGCGAATTGCTCTGGCGCAGCAGTAAGTGCGTTTCCGAACAATCATCTTCTAAAACGTACTAAAACTCGAATCGAATCAGACGAAGGACGATCGAGGAGTAATCACGCGATTCTAGTGATTCGATTTTCTCGGAAGGAACTTCGTATGCACGAATCGCGTTCTTTAATTTTGATTTGTGATTGTATGCTGAATTACCAGTACCACACTATGGATTATATAAAATGTTCTAATGTATCCTATGCTATTTTGTTTTGCTTGTATTGACCCTTTTTGATAAAAAGTAGATTATAATTTGAATGGCTATCGAGAATATAGTTCCACATGTTTAGGCATTATTTGAGAATAAAATTAATTGATTAACAGCTAGCTTTTTGCATGTACTTGTCTAGAACGTTTTTAACAGTTGAAATATACAAAATGCTGTAAAGAGCACATTTCTCGTAGAATTATAATAAAACCTTAGTTATCAAAGTTAATAATGAAAACATGGACATTAGGATAATAGAAGAGTTGCTTAGTTATAATCTTAGAATAAATCATCCTGTATATTAATTGTCCCAAATGTGTCTATTTACGTATTTAAGTAAATTTTTAACATTGTTATCATTCCAACTAATCGAAATTTCTGGAAGCAATTTTTTAGTCATTATCTATTAAACTAATCTGTAGATCGCTTGTTTCAATTATAAAACAGTTATTTCGTTTAAAAATATGTACGAAAACTTTTTACACCGATTATATGCGTGAAACGTGTACAATGAATAAAAAATTTACATAATATTTAGTTTGTACTCAATATTCGACTCGGTAAAAAGGAAGTTGACGATTTGATTCCTGCATAAAAAATTGTATTGTGATACAGGTTATTTATATATGAAATTTGCGTCCTTAGTTCTGCTATACTTATCGCGGAAGACCACAGACAATATTCTCGAATTACCTCGTCCCGCGATGATCGACCGCAGCCAAAGCTTTGGTGGCACCGAAACAAACCCGGCGAGTAATGAAGTGATCCAGCCAATTGCTCGTTGCTCCGGTGTCGTTAACGCGTCGAGTTCTGGTTTCCTTCAAGAGGCTTCGGCCTTGCCTTTCGCCACGAGCGATTTATTTCCGTGGCGCACGTGCACCTGCGAGAAAAACAGTCGCCGGGAAACACGTCGCATTCCACGGGCGGATAACATTTTCCTGGCCGCTCGTGCTCCGAAGGGATTCATAGGGGATTTGCCGTGGAACGCGCGTGCAAAACCGTTCCCGCGCGAAGGGAAATTCTTTCGAACGGGGAGCCCTCGTTTAAGTGTCCGCGTGGGCGGCGGAACCGCTCAGCCGGCGCTCGTTCACATCTAAATTATGCAAAACAATTTCCACGCGTCCACGCAGTTAACTGGCGGCCAATTTCGTCCACTCCCCCGCCCCGCGGCCCCGCGGACTGCCCGGATACCTTTCGTTGATACCACGTCCAGGCTTTCCGCGTGGTATTTGTTTAATCCGTTTACGGCCACGGCGCCATTCGTTTGCTGCAAAATCCTTTGCCGAGCCTGATAAATTACTAGTTATTTTCGTATCGACGAGATCCACGCTCGGTGGTAGACTTCGACGGTCCTTTGAATATTCGGAATCCGAATGAAGTTTAATTCCACGAACTAAAGCTAGATTTAATTAAGGGCACGGCGTGCCTGTTCCACGGACTTTATGCATTTAGGAGATTCAAGAGCGTGCGGGGCTTCTACTTCTTACGAATTATTGTAAGAAATTTCGATTTATTTATTGTCCCTTGTTGAGGGAAATCCCTCATTACGGTCGATCAGTAAGGAGGGTGGCTACGTCTGACCTGTACGGCCACGGTCCCCACTTTTTTTATAATCTCCCGAAATCTACTTTTATTGATAAATGAGAAAATCGATGTACTAATCCATGCAAGGAGCAAGGGGGATCGGTAGCTTAACCAATAATAATCAAAGTCTGGAATCAAAAGAAAATGAAAGAGGCTGGGGTGAGGTGGGCGACCGTCTCCTCTCGACCCTTGCCCCTTGCGTCGTTTATTTTATACGTAGTGTTCGATTTTCTCGTTTCTCCATATTACCTTCGGGTTCTTAACGTTGTACATTAACGTAGGCGTAAGATATCCGCGAAATTTCTATACTCGAATAATACATTACAAGCCCGTGAACATGAGAGTAATACTGCACGAGCAAAACGACAAGTCAGGTTACTAAGCGGTCCCTCGCATGTTATTTAATGTCATTTTACAATTGTTGACATCGCCACCGAAAAAGTCGATTTTATCGCTGATTAAATTAGCATAAATACATGTTCTTACGGCAGGATTGTAGAACCTACGATTGGTATTTAATTTCGTTATAGCGAGTAATGGAGGTGAGAGTATTGTAGGTATAGGGACATTAAAGATGATTAACCCTTCGCACTCGAAGCTAGTTTAACTGTACATCTGAAATAAAATTTATGGCTCACAGTATTTCCATTCTATGTAACAGAGTGTGCTTTTATTCATTAAATTAATTCTTATCACTCATACCAATAGTTTTGTGGCGACCCTGATTTTAATAACGGTTATGAGGTCAACGTACTTCGAAGGAGTTTTTGTACGCTGCTGCTAGGCTCCGTTTAGCGCGGTCTGTTACATATTGGTATAAGCATACAGTATTGGTATAATCGGTTTAACGACCTGTACAAAAGCGATGTACAATCATTTTCAGACACTTTTTCCTTTTTCGAGTTCGACCAGTAAAGAGACAGCGAGACCTCCACCGTCACTGTATCCGCGCCAAATATAATAAAGAGTGTAGAGGAGCATTTCTATAGTGTACAATACATTTTACCACGCAATCCTCCACAGTTTCACTATGTAACAACTTTAAATCTAAACTTTGTTTGTATAAAAATTATCTCGAGATGTGATAGAAAGATTTTAGCGAGTGTAAATGATTAAATTAAATAACGCGGGATAGTCGATACTAATAATTAATAATAATACTAATAATTTTAAGCAAGAAAACGTCTGCAGTGATCTTCTTATTATCCAGTATAGACAAATTAAGAGCAAATAAAATAGGGTCATAGCTATTGTTTGTTTTTATCATTGGATAATTTTCTGAAATAATTCTACAGCTTTATATATTTTTCTAAAGTGTGAAAAATTTACCTAATTAGACAATCAGACTAATAACTATTTTACAGTCAACTACCTGTTAGAATTCACAAACAAGATAAACATTCTGCAAAGTCAAATGTTCCATGTCAACTTGAATGTATTTTATATTTTTACAATGATTAGAAATCGTAAACAATAGACCAACGTTTCTGAATGTTTCAAAAGTTTAGTATACGATCTCTCCATTCTTCTTGCAAATGCGCGAAATTCGCAGCCTAAGGAGAGTTTAATTGTACAGCCGCCGGAAAATTTTCCGAGCGTCAAGTCGGAGCCCCATAGAGAAGAGACAATGACACTCGATCCGAGAGGAGGATCGGTTCTCCAAAGCTTCTCCTCTCGGCATAAGGATTCTCTCCCTCGTGGAGAAGGAGGAGAGAATCAGAAACGAGCACCACGTGCTAACCGACAAACTGTGTACCCGGCACCCACGTCATCACCCGGCTCGTATCTTTCTCCAGCCAAGATATCCGTGCGATTCTCTCGGGCCGAAGAACTCGAAGGATGTTTGCTGAGGCGAAGCAAACGGTGTACCTAATCCATCGACCTCGAGGCCGCCTGGCTGCACGGTGCACCGTGCACTTGCGCCGCTGCACCGCTCTGCACCACGCCACGCCACGCCGCGACTCTTGTGTCTACGTACACACTGAATTTCAGATAATACACGGTATTCGTGTACACGCGAGAAAACTGCCTGCTTTGTGCCCGTGGGTAACCGAGAGTGTGATGAACTCTGCCGGAGAGACCGCTCTCCTCTGGCTTTCTCACAGGACGCGCAACTCGGAAGCCGTTTCGAACTCTGGCTGTCACGTGATGTTTGACGACGCTCCACAACTGAATTAGTTTTATTTCGAGATTCTCGTGAGATACATCTGCAAGATACCGATCGCAGACTCCGGGGATGTGGAAATTCCTTTGTTAAGAAATTCGGGTTTGGCGGCCTTCGAAGAAGGTTCTACTTTGAACCTATAATCCTTCTCTATAAGAGATCTACATAAAGAAGAGTTCTTTAAACTTAGTTATAGATATATGTAGAGCACATTTAACTTATCAATTAGGCTATGACCTTTTAGTTCAGTCGTTTGCAAGGAGACATAATAAAATGTAAGTGCAGAGGATTGCAAGGTGTGAATTATTTTTATTTTTTGGTCTAAGAAAGTTAGATTGGATTGTCAAGAAATGCAGATTTCGTTGTGGAATGTTTTAGAAAATATTGTACTCTATGAATATAATATATATAGTACAATTATAAAGTGCTATATAAAGTACTATATAAAGTATAAGAGTTCATCTATTACGCGCAGATGTGAGAAAGGGAGATATAAAATTTCGAAAGTGTTCGAATTGAAACAAGAAATATTTAAATTTGATTGCAATGATACTGTCAAGCTTCCATTGAATCCGATTTAAACGTTACATACAGGGTGTACCCGGTTTTAATCGTCAATGTAGAACTTAGAAATGTATGCCAACAAAATAATTTAGGTTGGTCATGTATTTACAAGAGAAAATTGTATTTAAATTGTATTTAGTATAAAAATAATTGTAAAAATAATTGTAATTATTTCATATGTTATAACTAAAAATTACACCTATGAATAAGTGGCTAATTGACACTATACACCCACTTCGTTACACACTTGCTCTATTCTCTATTTTAATGTTTCAATGTTGTCGACAAATATTCAAAGCGACTGATAGATGCTTTGTACGAATTGAAAACAGGAACTTCGCGTTCAACCGGCTCGTAAGTAAAAAATATTACAACGAAAATTTCTGACCGGTTGATTATTTTTCATCGTTACCTCTTGGCCTTGGGAAGAGAACAAGGAAGAAAATATTGGCTCCGAGCTGCGATTGTTTCCGTCGGTGGGACGTAAATTTCGCCCGTCGAATGAGGAAATAATCACACGTCCCTCGTTGATGAAATATGGACTGGTTTCGGCACCGACGACTTCAATTGTTGCCCTCGCCTGATGCGTTCCGCCCGGTTTATTGGTCTCGAAGAAGTTTATTGTCTTCGGAATGTTCTTTATAGCGCCGGGATCTCGCCTGTTATTGCTTCAAGTGTAGTTTGAACAAACGTGATCTTGAAAGATTACCGACATGAATTATCCAGAATGTTCCAAGTTTCAAATCATCACTGTTGCGCAACCTCTACTTGTGCCGATCAGAAACACAGCCGCGCCGCTAAGAGAGAATAAAACAAAGAAACAAGAATCGTTTGACGCGAGAAACAACGGCCGCAAAGTTAAAGCGAAACTTCGAACTTCTACGAAATCATTCGCGAGCGAATAAATAATGCTATAGTAAAACTGTCGCCGATTATTCCCCCGATAGATCTCCCAATTATTTAATTAAGGCCAGACGGGCTTTCAGCGGATCTGCTCATCTCTGAAACTTTCATTCCGGAAACAAGATAATCGTCGACAAACCCACTAACATTAATTGCAAGATATTAGAAAAATATACTCTCTAATATCTTTATAATTGCTCGCAGCAACATAACTGCGTCTGGCAGATGTGAAGAAGGCTGCGACTCTGGTCGTCAGTGTCGCAAGTTTAAAGTCTAGGATGCCCTCGAAAGCTGTTCAAACGCAGTGGGAAGACGGGATCCGGCATTTTTGTGAAAGGAATATGACATAGGAACCGGCGGAGGAGCAGACGCGTCCTGGGAGGAGAATCTTGCGATGATCCCGAAGCGATAACCCAGTGACACGACTTTCCTCGTACTCGAAAACTATTGTCGGCCAGTATTTACGTATTAGAGTAGAACTTATGGTTCGTATCGGTGCTCGAGTTTTATCTGGTTCCACCTTGATTGCAAGGTTCAAGGAGATCGCGAAGTTTATCTGTTTAACGAGCTTCCTGTTTCGTCTGCTCCCGCCACCCTGCTCCACACCCTCCGTCCCCCACCCTGTTGCTGCCACGTCGAGTGTTTGTTCCTTGCAAGCGCGGAGAACGATTCTGCGCCTTAATTCCTTAAATGGCCTCGTAGAAAAAGCTCGTATCCACGGACGCGCTGTGCTTAATTGTGTCCGGCGAAAAAGCGATATCAAATTAAGCTTTGTCCCCGGCGTTCGCGGATTCCTTTTTCTTCGGGGCTGTTTGAAAGTTCGAAATGGCCCGTGAAACGGTTAATTTTATTACTTATTAATTGTTGGTAATTGTTTTCTCGTTTACACGCTACTTCGAGGTGCTGCTTCCTCCTCGTTTCCCCTTGATTCGCGTTATTGAATCCATGCGGTCGTTAGCACTGCGGGAGTTTGGTAATTAAAACACCACCGAAAACACGGTTGCTTAATCTTTTTACTTTCAGTTTTGACGGATACAATTCTATTTCGTCGATTAATGGTCATTTAAAAACGGATCTTTTTTACAATCGTATGGCGGGTCCCTTAATTTTTGGTGATTTTAAAATTTCTTGGAAAAAATTAAAAATGAGTTGAAAATATTTTCTATAAATTAGGAAAGGTGAAGGAATTCTCTGTAGATTAGAAAATCATATTTATAAGAAAGAACATATTTGTTAAAATTAGAATACATTACTTAGAATTTCTTAGAATTTTTAGAAGATATTTAAACTGGGCTACTTAACAATGTTAAAGAGTAATTTTTACAGATGAACTAATTGAGTCGGATCCGATGGGAAATTATAGGACAGATTTAGGTCTAGTTTAGAATAAATTTAGGATTGATTTAGATTAGTTTTAGGACAGTTTTAGTTTAGATTTAGGACTTTTTTGGGTCAGATTTAGGATAGATTTCGCACAGTTTTATTATAACTGACCTAAATCTGTCTTAAAACTGATCTAAAACAGTCCTCAATCTGATTTATAATTATCCCAAAACTGACCTAAACTGTCCTAACTTTCAATATGTACTTAAATATGTGTCTACAGAAAATTTAGGATCTATGCATAAATATGCAAGAGACATTTTAATTATAGTAATTGAAGAAAAACCATTTTGTCATTTCCTTGTGCATAAAAAAAGAGTAAACTTATAAAAAATTGATTTTCGTATAATTGCTTCATGTATAAATGTACAACGAATAATATTTAATTTCACTAACTGTATCCGCTACTGTAATTATTCTTATCTGGCTATCTAGTTTTTCGATCGAAGAAACAACGATAGTACAACAATTTTCTGCGGCAGACCCGAGCAACGGTGACTTGGGTCCGCGAAAGCGTCTATAGCATAGTAAACCTCACAGTCACAATCCGCGGGATTCATGGACGAGCCGGCAGCGCCTTTGCCGAACAATTAACCGAGATACTGTCATAGAAACTGCGAGACTGTATCGGGGACAGGGGTTAAATGTAAACAGTTCCATGTTACTTGGAGTTCGCAGTCACGCAGTTTCTTCAATGCGTCCCGGCTTTGTAGCGGCCATCAACGCGAGACCATTATTGCGGAATTCAAAACCCATTGTCCCCTGGTACTACGCGTGTTTACGTTAAATATCCAGGATAAGTACCCAATAGAGTTTGTTCGACGTTCTACGTTGTTCTCGATCCGCGATTCGCACGGTAGCTCTCGTCAGGGGGTCTGTATATGATCCACTTTCGTGGGTCGTTACGGTGCTAAGGTTAAGGGGAGCGTGGGCGTTTGATGGCTGCCATCAGAATGTCAACGGTGACGGCCGCCATTATGTCGCGGATCTTATGCGTTTGCTGCGGGAATCGGTGAATGACAAAGCAGGATAAAAATGGCAGGACAATGGAACAACGGGTTCCGTATTTCTCGTCTAGTGGAAATATTTATCAGTACGCGAAGGTTCTGCCGAAGTAGAAAGATATGCATACATGTACGTAATCTTTGCCTCGGTCTACATCTTGTTCCGTATCATTTGATCTTCTTTCGAGTTTATAAAGTGCACAAAGCAGAGGGAATCTTGCCGTTTTCATTTCCTTCACATTCTTCTGCTGAATACCGTAGGCGTGCTCGATTTACAGAGACTCGTTTATTTACATTCGATCACGGGATATCCTGCGGAAGTCAATCGTTTCGTCCGAGTGCGCGCCGGTCACGCATCGCATAAATTCCGCGGTCAGTTGTTTTTCCGAGGAACGGTTAAATTTTTTTTAATCAGAGAGATTGACGCGAGCCCGGCCATCCGGGGAAAACGTATTCAAATAAAACGGTGCGTGCAGGACACGCAAGATAACGCATAAGCATATCAGGTACCAAGCGTCGTCATATTTGCGTTGCGAAGCGGAGTGTTTTATGACGAATAAACTTGTATCCGAAAACACGTACGCGGAAATGCGATGAAGATGCTCTATTCGAACGACAAACATTGCGCAAGTTTGTCCTGCAATGGATTGAAAATTTGCACCGAAAACTGAAAATAAATGTGAGAAGCCCGCCGCGCGAGAGAGGAAAGAGAACTGGCAGGAAGGTATTTGCATTCGAGTTGCAGCGATGTATTATGCGCCGGAATACAATTACAACCGGCGGCGTGCTGGTAATTACCTTTATTTACCTCCCGCAGGCTCTGTCCGCCAAATACCGATCGGACACGATAAATGGCAGCTCCATCGGCGAAGAGACGTTTTCATTGTTGTTGTCATCGCCTTCTCTCTCGTTCGTTCCTCGCGCATTGGTACCAGCGTCTTGTAAGTCATCCACCGATGAGGTCTCATCGGACTCGGTTGCTTTTGTGGAACTTTTGACAGTCGATTACTACGTAAACGATTTATCATGCTCGGCGTCAAGACATCTCAAAAGCGGGAATAAATCTGTCCGATGGCAGCTTAGTGTGACCACGTTCGTCCGACCTCTAATTTCTAGAGTCTCAATGGCTAGATATGCGCTGTAACGTGCTGTGAGTAGGAAGTTCCGATCTTTATCGACATTCGGATGATACTACGAAGTGTCTGGGTACTTTAATGCGTTACCTTCCGAAAATAACTAGATTCCCACAAAATCTAAGTGATTTTATTGATAAACCTGAAACTAGAAAGTTAAAATTTATCATAGTGGATAGCGGTATAATTTATAATTCTTTTACATCCTATACATTCTACTACAAATTTCAAATCAGTTAATACCACCGTGGCATTTAACGTGATGAAGTTTCCTGCTTCTTATAAGACCTTGTCTAAAGCGTTTTAAGATAAGAGACACTTAAAACTTGATTGTTCTATAGAATAATTTATCAATGATATAATTACAGAAACCATGAATGCATCCATTGAATATCGCTGCGAAATAAATCCGGAATATTAAGAGATTTATAACAGTATATTTTATTTTGATGATTCTATAACAGTACGCGACATTTCCCGAGAAACCCAGCACATCCTCCAATTTTCGCGGCGTCGAAATAAATCCCAGCATCGGGTCCCAACGGCGAACGTATTAAACATTCGAACGAAGGGGCAAATTCGCAGTCCGGCTGGCCGTGCGCGTGAAAACGACCGTAGGCAACACGAAAACTCTCGGCGACGCGACATCTGCTCGTCAGACGGGGCGCGTTGCGTTGCAAAAATGTCCTCGTAATTTCCTCGCAGTTCGTCAGCGCGAAACACGAGACGCAGGCCACCTCGCGCAAATTACGCTTTCAACCTCGTTATCTCGAAAGCGAACGCCCCCGTCAAGATACTCCAATAATCCTCCGAAACAATTATCGGCTGACAGGCCAGGGCCCTGTAATTCCATGGGAAAGAAACAAAGTCGTTGAAGAGACTGGAGAGATAGTGTGTGTGAGAGAGAGAGAGAGAGAGAGAGAGAGAGAGATGAAGAGGAGAGGATGAGGCGGAAGCTCGTCGATTACCAGGACCTCATCCTGCTTACTTCCGCAGTCTAACTGGCAACCGTTGCAACGGTGTCCGTACGAGCGACGATTCTCTCCTACTGTCTCTCTCTCTCTCTCGCTCTCTCTCCCGCATCCTCCTGTCTTCTGCCTGCCTCTCTGTCTCCGTTTCTCCTGTTCTGGTTCAGTAATTGCATCGTGCCCGGTTCCCGGTGTTCGCTCTTCCGTCTGTCACGGCTGCGATTCCGGCAACAAAACGCCTTTCGTCAAAGCGTAGCTGCGCCAGCCTTTTCAACGGTCATCTCCTACCGGGGCTAACTCTTCAATGAGCCCCTTTCTGTCCTCCTTTTATCAGCCGCCGCGACCTCTGTCCCTCCGCGTCTCGTCGACAGAGGAAAGAGGAAAGGAGAGTGGCGCGGCGGCAGGCCTCGCTTGATGGACACAATGTCTGCCCGCTCCGGGGCAAACCATTAACAGCACGGATCTTTTAACGGCCCCGGCTGCCTATCCGACGATGACCCGGCGTGCGCGACGTTGACGCGCGACGGGAATAACCATGCACGCGGATCCGAAGAAAAGGGGACGGTTGCGGACGGGAGAAGACGAGACATCTGATTGAATCTCGAGATCAGAGGAGCGGTCGAGGCAACGCGCCGTATTAAACGCGCGAGCTTTTCAGACGCGAGCTACGCTCCTCCTTGCCGCAATGGGATACCGATCCACCATCCCCGTCCCGGTCTAATGAAATGGAGGCCGGTCGTCGCTGTGCGAACCGCCCCGCCGCGCCGCTGCCATTTCACTCGGCGAGTTCGCCGCGAATTGCTTTTACTCGCGAATCACCTTATTCTTTGAGTGGTCGCTGCAATTATTCTGAGGATTCTTCCAAGATTTAACCAAAAAGCAACCGACTCTGTTAGCAGATTCAAGACGACGTCGAACGATATTACGTAAACCTTGCAAAGCTTTCTAGCTAGAATTTTTCAGAATTGTTGTCTTCGCTCGGTATTCTTGTTAGATTAACACATTGGCATCGGAGTGCATCACTGGTAGATCATACGTGTTTGTCCTGTGAGGCAGCTTGTATTTACTTATTTCACTTATATTTCACAAAATAGGTAGTACAAAATAGGTTCATTTTATTATATCTCAATGTTATAAACAGACATTTAATAGTAAAAATGTAAAAATTGAATATTATAAGCTTAACATAATTATTTAATTTTTTTAAATTTCGGGCGTCGCCTCTCCGTGAATATCGGCGCCGGCGTCAACGTGTTAATTGACACATTGATTGCTATATACTACGGGGCTTTTATCTACAAGCTAAGCGACGCGAGAGGTAACTGCCTTCTCCAACGAATCTCTCCCTCTTTTAAAATTTTGAATCATTATTGGATGAGTTATATTATCGGCAGAAAATGCGATTAGGTGGGCGACGATTTTTATCAGTCACGAAAATGTTCGGACACTTTGTAAAACGAAATATTATATATAATATTATAATATTATATATTATTCTTAGACATTATTATTTCGTAGTTTTGTTAAAATTTCCACGATGCACGAATATTGAAGAAACAATTAATACTATGTAAGTTTGCTTTTAAGTTTTCATTTAATTAGACACAGAACTTTAATTGTATGAAATGTGAACTTTTCTAGATGTTGGAATGGCTAGTTTACTAGATAAAATATTTTTACAAAAATTGCGATTGGTTGGAGGGATAAAAGCAATACGAAAACAATGTTTTTAATTTTTTTATTCAAGTTTGTAATGAAAATTTAAAGATTGCATTTTATAGATCTTGATATCTTACAGTCGGTAAAGGAAGTTTTCATACACCTTTTCATAATTTACCTTAACACGTTGACGACGGCTTGACTCACCGGTGGGTCATACGTGTCAGACTCGTGGGCTGCGTGTTTATTTTGCTTGCATTTCACAAAATAGATACTACAAAATAGGTTTATGTTATTTTATCTGGACATTAGAAACAGATATTCAATAGTAAAAACATAGAAATTCAATATTATAAACTTAACATAGTTATTTCATTTTTGTAAATTTCGGGCGCCGACTCACAAAGAAAATCGTGAATATCGGCGCCGGCGTCAACGTGTTAATACACTTTTTAATATACACCTTTTAACGAATTAATATCGGACAATGAAAAAGAAGGGAGCATGATATTAAAATCCTAATCGCGAAAGTGTAATTCGAAGACAGGTGCCTGACGGAAGGTGTAAATTCAATTTCGATACGCAACAGTAAATTCGTGGATCGTTATTTCAATCTTTAATTACGATGACATTATACGGTCCCTACGAAAACTGTACTTTAGCTCTCAGGGAAACAGGACTCGCGGAACTCAAAGAACGCGGAACGCTGGCGTACTCAACGAATAAACAGACGGCAGCTTTGACCACATTCATAAAGCATTTTTCTTTCCATTCGAGGAAGTTTACACATTTTTCTTTGACGCGGCGAACTTGAGTTTGCGTTGCGGAAGAGATTTTTTGCGATTCTTTTTGCCAAGAATACCATAATTGAGATCCCACGAAATTCCAAGAGACAAGAAAACGCGCGCTGCGTTGGGAAACAGTTTTGGAACTGGTGTCGCCGCGGTGGTGAATACAGTTTCCGTTGAATGTAACCAACGGAGAACTATCCTGGCCGAAATTTGGACAAGTAATTTTTTAACACTGACCTAATTACATGAAATTAATTCTGGAAAGAGAATTTGTGCTTAGTTGGCAGAAAATTTCTGAATCCTCTGTTTTACAAAACTTTTAAACGAGAGTAAAAAAGTTTGTACATCTTGAAACCAGGAAATATCGATAGCTGCATATAAATTAACAATAAATTAAGGAGATCAAATTGTGTCTATTGTGTGAAGTAGAAGTTTGAAGCCATGATCTTCTTGATTATGAAAATAAAAACAACGGGATAAGACATTTTTATATTGTGACTGGAAATAGTGTTAGAAGAAATTAATATTGTTTTAATAAATTATTTTATATCAGACCGGAAGGATCCCCACTAAGAATAATAGTGAAGTACGTTCTAGCTCGTAGCATCGTTCATTATGGTCGTTAATATTAAGAGACCACCGTAAGAATAAAGAGAACGTTTAAAAGAGGAACATTAGTATTGTACTATTTCTATCACCTGCTTCCCATAAAACCAATAGTGGCTCTAAGATTTAAAAAATACACGAGATCCGACTTTAAACTGAGCATACGGCAAAGTCCAACAGAATCCTGCTACAATATCATCGACGATAAATTTTGGCCACTATACCAGCGCGTTATTCTCCTCGAAACTGTTAAGAATTTTAAAGGGCTCTAAAAGCTCCCATAAACTTTCCGGTGAAAATGAAAAATAAGAGACGGCAAGCTGCTGAGATTCCCCACGGCGGCTACCATTTTTCGCCGTTACGCGTATGCAGATCAAACCCGAGGCATCCCATAGATCTCTCGGCGCGAAGGTGAGGGTTGCACGTCGTCGATCGCACGGTGCACCGCATGGTGTGTCTCACGGTGTGTCACGCAATGCGTGGGCATTCGTTCGTTCCGTGACTACATGGGCTTTACGACGAGCTCGCAAGTACGTGTAAATTGGAGTCCCTCCTCCCTCGTTTCTTGTCGGGGCCCCATCCGTGCTGTAAAAACCGGACGATCCTGGCATCGTTTCGAAGAAATTTCCGCAACGCGGAGCGACGCGACGCGATGCAACGCTATGCAGCTCGCTTCGCGTGTGTATAACGATCGGATTGTTTTTGCTGCGTACACGCATCGCGTTACCCCGGGTACAAGTTTATCGCAGGCCGGCCAGCCAGATTGATAATTGTTGTTGACGATCGCATGATTTGCCTCGACCACGCCGGACCGGACCGTTCGTTAACTTATTTCCGTTAACGAACCGTCGTTGTCGTCGTCGTCGTCGTTGCACGGGATCGCTGAAATTGAATCCTCGCCAGGGGTCACCTTTACGGAGGTCGTTTAACACGTCCCGGGATTTCGTACTATTCGTATTCCTGCGGCGTACCCGTATCAAATATTCGCTACTGGTACCTTAACAGTCGGAAAGCGGCGCCAAGTAACGTTTGGCCCAAGCCAAGGTACAACCTAAGTTAGTGATAGAAGTAAAAGGTTTTGTTATTAAAAATGACCCGGCACCGTTGGCGAATTGTTGAACGCAAAATAAGTAGCTGTTGCTGCAGGTCTTCGTGATTGCCGATAGGGTTCTTCTATCTCCAGGGCGTCTATTAACACTTTACCGACTGGTCCTTCGGCCGTAAACATTTTTATATTTTCATAACATTAGCATTCAACAATATTTGCTTTAGCTATTTTAATAATTTTATTTATTTCTAAAGGTGTTAAGGCGAGAGATTTAGAAATGACTTTATGGTATGGCCGACCATCTGTGAGTTTTTCAGCATTTCGTTTAGAATTATTGCAGTCTCTTTAGCGGACCGGTCCGCAGGCAACATGTGGCGCATCAAATTAAATAGACTTCAGGATGATGAAGGTCATGCTATCATTTAGTCCCAGAGGTTCAAGAAGCCCTTCCATAAAGACCCAAGACTAAGGAGGAAAGGAATCGGCCGTCAGGTATCGGCATCGGCGATCCTGGCCAGCTGGAATTTCCACGTGTTGCCAAAACACCCGTCCACCCGCGAGTGCAAGCGGCCCGCCCAGTCATCCCCACCACAGACAACGTGCTTCGGGCACATTGGAAGGGATGGTCAGGTTTTCCTTGACTCCGGAAAGGGAGGGGCGCTTAAGGCCCAAAGGAGGGGCTGAGGGAGAAAAGTCGCGAAAATCAGAATAGATCATAGCTTGACACGAGACAGAATAGATTATACCTTCAAACAGTACACATAGTAGCTTAACAGTACAGTACAGGAGACACAGAGAGATACGCGTAACGGTTAGGTTGTGCGTTACAAATAAGGTCACTCATTTAGTCCCACACCAGTGGATGGTCCTTCGAGTTAGTAAGCACCAAGTGCAATATTCAGAGGATCTCGATCATACATCTGACGACTTCTCAACAAAAGGTGTCGAATGTTTAAAAAATCACGTAATAATACCTCAATAATACATACATAGAAAGTTATTTGTTGCCATGACAACCGATTCATAGGCTACCGGTCGGAGTAAAAAGCCGATTTATAGGCTACCGTTTGGTAAAGTGTTAACACTTTGCCGTCCACACGTCTCGTACAAATATCTTCGCTTGGCGCCAGCAGCTCTAATTCATATTACTACGCTTGTCGCCAGACGTTTTCAAAGTTATCGCTAGATTATAAATTGTTAAGTTTGACTAATCGCATCGATAGTTCTTATAAGTTTTCATGTATACTATATATGCAACTAAATGTAAAATTTGTTTGATTTATAAATTTCTTTATTTGCATTTTTTTAGTAATTACTCGGTATTTCTCTTTTAGACGGTATGAAGCAAAGCAATCTTCAAGATTTAACGGAACTCCACAACACTTGCATATTAAATTTGTCGTCTTTCTTTTTTTGTTATTCAAACATACACGATAATTTCTTCGTTTTCGTTTCTTAGTTTTGTAAATCAGTATTAGCTTGTGTTGCTTTAGATGACCGGAAAGTTTGTTAATCTTATCATGATGCGAGAAGTACTTATCACAAGTACTTACAAAAATGAAAAACTTGCTGACGTGTGTAACTTATTGTTATTTAAACAATAACAACAATAGAACACCACGCCATACTGAGTGGTAACATGCGCGTTACACCACTGTGGTGTCGCAGGATATTGAGCGATACTTTGCCGTTACATCGTTATGGTGACGCCGGGCGGCATAGTGTTAAATTACAGTGTTTTATTACACTTTAAGCTTTTACGTATCTAGATGCATTGATTCACTTATTTGTTAATGTTAGATGAATGTGAAATAAACATTCGAGAGGAAATAATGGATTGTATTTTGCCGAAGAAACGCTTTTCTCTTAATTTTTAATATATGTCTTAGATCAAAGAAAATCGCTGAATTATGAATGGGTATACTAAATTGACTATGTAATTGTAAACATGTATGTTAACGTTAAACCTTCGTCTATAGTGTACGCATTCGAATTTGTAATAAGTAGAAACGTCATGTCTTGATCAGACTCTTTGACCAAACCCTGTGAAATAACATCGTAGCTTATTAATCATGGACTAAACCGATCTATTAACCTTTTTCTATTATAAACTCACCTCTTTTAGATTACTCTTTGGATCTGTAGATACTTTACGCAAAGTACAATTGACAAGAATGTCCTGACTGAAAGAAGACATCAATATCCCTTTAACCCAAGCGCCAATTTAACAGTTTTCGTTGCGCACAAAGACCTGTGGTTTCATTATACGGAATAGCATCCCCAATAATCAGTTTGCCATCTTAAACACGCGTGCTCGCGAAAGACAAAGACAGTCAGGAGTAAAAGAGGTAAACGGACATCCGAGTCCCGTGCAATGAAACGATCAAAGTTCCCATCGAGATTGCTCTGCCATTGCATTCCCCCGTAGGGCATATTCAAATCATCTTAATCAATACTTAGTTGCATCGACTGCCGATTGCCAACAATCGGTTGCCCCGACGTCGAAGCCGCGTCATTACCATCCTAGGATCGGTACACGCGAGCCTAAGCTCCGATCGCACGTTCAGGATGCTGGTTTCGCATTGAATAACCGGGTCGCGGCGGTGGGTATCAGGATTCACGGCGTATTCGCCGGCGTTATTGTTATCCTTAAGACCGGCAAGGTGAGATAAAAGTGGCCGGGCCGATTCTACGCGCTGTGGGAAGGCTTCTCGGAGCGATGAGCAGGGACGAAGAAGAAGAAGAAGGAGAAGCCGAGCCCCGGCCAGAGAGTCGGCCGACCGGCTATCTCGGTTGTATATCGACGTGCGAGAAACGCTCTGGCCGCTTGTGCGAATCGCGGTCTGCCTCTGTTCCCCGCCCGGCCACCTCCGAGCCGCTCTTCCCGCCCCAGCCCCTCTTCCTTATTTACGAGCCTGCTGGAAGTGGGGCTTCGCCGGCGCGGATCCGCGTAAAAATAGCTGTAAATTAGGCGTCGTGACGTTTACGTTGCGGTCAGGTGTTGCGTATGCGCCTGGCACTCCGTGCACGGGTGCGTGGACCGCGGTCTGCGGCCAGTTGCGTGGACATGCTCTGCAAACAGACGCCTCGCCTTTGTCGAGAGAGAGCCAGCTTGGGGACAGACCCTCGGCGACAAAGTTACCGTCTCTGTCCTCCACTGTCCACCGCTGCCCTCTTCTGCCCCTGTCACCACCGTCGCGCGCTAAAAATATGGGGGCGTGAACGGGCGAGAGATCGCGCGACGCGACCCGCTAAATATTTGTTCCGCGGCGTGTACACTTTGAGGCTTTGATTGTTTTCGGAGGGGAGTCGCGGAGACGGCGACTTTAACGATCGGAAACGTGCCGGTTAAGCGGCTCAGAACCGAACCCTTCCGCTCCCGCGCTCTCCCTCTCTCCCTTCCTCTATCTCTCGCTCTCTCTCTCGCTCTCTCTCTCTCTCTCTCTCCCTGCCCCGCTCTCTCCCTGTTCTATTTGTTTGAACTAGGTGTACGTGTGTATCGCTTGGGATCGTAATTTTCCCGTGTAACGAGGACTCCGCTCTCGAGGATCGATCGGCTGCCGCCTCTTCCTACCCCCGCAGAGTTCTTCAAACTGTTTTCGTTTGGAAGATTAACATTTTTAATAGGGAGTTTCGAGGTTCAGTGACTCAGCATCAGCAGCAATCTTTCTGGTGGAGCAGCCCCAGCGATGCAATACGGGACAACCGCACACCGATCGCGATAATCTTTGCAAGTTCCTGATGGATGCTATTCAATATTAGCAAGGCTTCTGAGAAAATCGGAATAATGCTCGGACAAGGAATTCTAGAGACGCTTCGACAACCTCTTCTGATGTGTGAGTCTGACACTTGCGAGGAGAAAACAAATATTTAACGCGCTAGCCAACCCGTGACATGTTTTAAGCAAATACATGGCGGTTCATAAAAATCGCGGACCACGGCTCGGTTTGCATTACGGATTTCGCCATCGTGGTCTGCATAGAGGACCCTTCTTCCATTTCTTCGCTCGATTTCTCTCTGCTTTCGCTTAAAACAATTTTGACATGCTTTTGTTACAGACTCTGTTGGTAAATAGGAGATGTTTGTTCAACGAACAATAAATTATTGCAACGATGATTCCAGCATTCTTTTGTGACGTATGTATGTGTGTGTATGATTATAAAAACGATAACTTCAATCGAAAGAAATTTTAAGGCAGTGACTAGAACGAAAGGATGTATGTGGTGGTTGATTTTCTCGAACTGATCGTCACAGTCCATTCCTGAAACGTCTTTGGCGAGTCCTTATGCAATGCGGATGCAATAAAGTGCAGGCTCCGGAAAAAAGGGTATTTGTGTGCACATGTCCGTGAAATTCCAACAATCTCTGTTTCTGTGAACAAGTGATAGTTCACTGCCGGTGCTAGTCAAATGTATTCGTAATGAAACTAAAGATTCGATAAAATGTTAGAAATAAACATTTGCCGGGAGATTAGCGGGTCATAAACACGTTAGCTGGAAAATGATTAACATTTTATTCGTTTTTAGCGGCGCTGTATGAATAATATAGAGAGATAGATAGATTGGTCAGCTAGATCCTATAGGACTCTTCAGAAAGGCTAACTAAGTGACTCCGTCTAATTATTAGATGCGCGGATATCTTAAAGACGTTTAAGAGCGGCATATCACCAAAGGGTCAAGTAGTTGCGAGAATGCGTCGATTCAATGGCCATCTGTCGGCAAGCGTAGGAGGTAACTGTTGCATTCCTTTGTACACAGTGTACCATTTTCAGATAACAAAACAATCACTAAAAATTCTCGATTAAATTTTTGTATATCCGAAAGTACTAGTTCATCAAGCACGGCCAAGACTTGTCCCAAAAATCAGCATGCCGGAGGGAAGAAGAGTCAGGGGAAGGTGCTACGAGCGGTACGACGAGCAAAACCTCCGATGGTTAAGAATCGGCTGGCTTAACGACATCTCGACTACCCAAAGGGCCAATAACAAACACATTTCCTTGGAAATTCCGTCGGGTCTGGGGTCGGGTCCTCCATTCCAGTATCGTTCAATGGGCCGAGCTATTCAGCCGGAGCCAAACGCGCATCCCGCATCCACCGGAGAATTTTGAAAATGGAGCGCGCGATTGTCGCAAAAGGAGATCCCCGACGCTGCGGGAAAGTAACGATCGGGGTAACGAGATTGATTTCGTGGCGTAACAAAGGTTGCTGAAATTGGGCGATCCGAAGTATAAGCGAGCGAAAGAGAGAGAGAGAGAGAGAAACAGAAGGATGTATAGAAGACGGAGGTCCAGGGCACATGGGGGACACAGGTCGAGCGTGGCGAGGCCGGGTCCTCCAAAGATCGGATAATAATTCCCCGACCAGACTCAACGTCGATCCAATCTTGACGAGGCGGAAGTTCACGAGCCTGGTCTCGCTGATCCGGAACACGTTCCTATACATGTATAACCGGATCTCTCTCTGTGTACGTTGGTTCTGTCCTGCGGCAAATGACGACCTGATATATTCGGTAGGAAGAACCGATCGTGGGGAAGATGAGGAGGCACCGAAAGAGAGGACGATCAGCCGGGAACGTTGAAGAGAGATGAACCGGAACGAGAGAAAGAAAAGAGTGGGGAAAGATGAAGGAGAAGGAGGTCGAAGAAGAGGAAAAGTTGACGTGGATGAAGAAAGAAGAGGACACAAGGGATAGGAAGAGACGGAGCCGTTTGTACGTCTAGACGTAGGTCCGTATTCGCTCTACCGTGAATCGAATAAATGGCCTCGGCCCTCCTCATCCAATGTCGTTTCCTCCTCGACTTTCCGCCATGGCAATAGCTTTCCGTCGCCGCGATGCGATTAACCTTGAGGACTTCCTATACCCCTCCCCTGCGCCGGCACGGCTTTCGTTATGGGTACGCTCGAGTTACGTGGACTACCTTCTCGATCTTGTTCCTACGTCGAGGGCTGTCAGTGGGCATCGCCGCGGTTTGAGCCCCCTTGTGCATTACGACGCCTTCGATCCACTTGCCTCGACGTTCCCGAATAGCTTCCCCGTAACGCCTCCACGATTTCTCGCGAACCACGCCGCCGAGCTGGCCGATCGAACGTGCGCGATTTACCTTCGAGAATCGACTTTTTAGTTCGTGTTTACGGGACGGATAAAGACCTCGCCCGGAATTCTCCGGCCACGCTTCTTCCGAGATCCTGCTTAACGATTTCTCTGCGCGATCTTGGCTTACCTTCGGCTGTTTCCTCGCCGTCGATTCGTTTCTCCGATCCTGGATAATTGTAGCTTGTATCTAGAAAAATGCTCGGAATCGTACATGCGCCGCAATTCTGAAGCGATTGATGTTTCTTGTCAAAAGCAGACTGTAGAATTAGTTAAGTTGGCTAAGATTTACGGTGTTTATGTTCACGTTCCATTTTTCAGCTCTTTAGGATATTCTTTACGGAACAAGAAAGTGTAATTCCTTTCTTTTTGTAAATTTTTACAAGGCACTATATGTGTATTATTACAGGAAACAAAAACTGTTATGTATAGGTTATATTAAATCTACTAGTAATAACGATATAGAACAACTTTGAATCGTCTTAATACAGCGTTGAAATTGATTTCTGTTTGATATAGGCCAGGCTGCAATTCTTTCTCATTCATTCGAAACTATTCTTAAAACTACACTTAATATATATAACTTGTATTTTCCCGTTACTATAATATTAGCACATATCGGACGAAAGCATGAAGCATCGTTGTGCGTAGAGTCTGTTTCCTTCGTATTCGTAGCGAATCTTCTAAGCCATCGAGTTTTAAGTTCGACGAGTAACACAGTGGCTTGAAACTCCGCCTAACAAACGGTTCGTGAAATAAGGTACAAAGACGATTCGGTAGCGATCGACGCGCCGGGGATTCTCGTCGCCGATCAGAATAATAACCGGACAAGCGGCGCGCGAAATCTCACTGTCGCGTCGGGTAGAATGGCTACGGGCAGAGAAAGCCACGTTCATCGCAAATCGTCGGATTGATACACGATAACCGCGTGCATACGCCGCCGCGTCGCCGCGATTCGATTCCCCCCCGCACAAATCGAATCGTCCCGTGCGTGGATTAAAACCGAATTCGCAGGCCCGGTATTTGCGCGACGTATGCTCGTCGATACACCGCTCCCTCACGAAACGATCCGGACCGGGGCGAAGCGGAACGAAACGGGTGACCGGCGAACGAGCCGGCATTTTAATTGCTAATTTAATTAAACGAGCTGCACAGGGAGGACAACGTTCTGCGTAGCGACGTTAGCCACCGCCCTTACCTTCGACGTTACGAGGGTCCGCGGCAATTAAGACGTTATCGGGCCCGACATTATTAATTAATTTATCGTGGACGGGGTCGATCGCGCTACTACGATACGCCGCGGTCTCGTGCGGGGCTATACGGATCGAAGAAATTCGGGATATGGTAATCGTGGAACCATGAATCGATCGCGCGTGATCGAAGCTCTTAACGATTGGTCCGCGCTGCTGTTTTCTTGTACGAATCTGTCCCCCTCCTCTCGATTATTTTGCAAACCAGTCACGTGCTAACTTACAAGACTCATTTGCAAGTTTTGTAGTAACTTTTGCGATTTTAAGTTTGCGGCTGTAATTAACCCCTTATTTTGATGAGTCTGGCTCGTCACGGAGGTTTCTATTAATATTTCATTAAGTATAAATGTTATTCGGTTCTCCTTAGTCAGAATAAAATTCTGTCTTCTTCTCGGCGGTATTTAACCATTTAAGTAAATGTAGACAAACGCAGTAAATATTTTTCCTTTTCCTTCGAAGAAATTATTACGGTAGAAAAAGTACTCATCCTTGTAACTATGAAGAAGATAGTACAGCAAGGAGTTAAAATGGGTGTGGTTAACGAATTCAGAGATTTTACGGTTATCTCCTCGTGATCTTAATGAATAAGCTTGAAATTATTACCTATTTTTTGAGATTGCTTCATAAAGGATTCAATTTTTCTTGTTAATTATTTATTCATCTTCATGTAAACTAAAATTGCTAATTTGTGGACCAAAAAAAGAGGGTACGTATCGTGGAATGTTTTTTATTTCGTCATTTTTCCAACGTCTACATATAATATTTTCTATCATTTTGAACTAGACGTACCATAGTAGTATCAAGTAGAAGTATCAAGTAGTTAAAATAGTTGTTTTTAAAACAACCGAGAATGATGCGGTACGTATTAACGTATCGCGGTAATAACCATCGACGCGCCGCCCACTCGCCAGTTAGCCCCGTCCTTGGCGCATTGGCCCCGCCTACTGGCCCCGCTCCCTGGCTTCACCAGTGCTTGTTAGCAAATACCAATGAAGTGTCAACGAACGCAAAGATTGTACATCAATTTTAATAACTGTTATTCGTCGCATTTTAGGACAGTCTTTAAAACAGTTCTGCAACAACGACAAGAAAAATGCATGAAAAAGCTGGTATGCAGCTGCTATCGTCATCATTAGCGGATTACGTATCTTCCGGAATTGTCGACTCAGATCGGTCACCTAGTCATTGTTCCATGATATAGGCTGACGCGCGTGTACACACAAAGTCGTCTGCGGGGATCGATTTTCGTAGAGTCAATAACGTCGCGGGTTTGTCGGTCGCTTCCCCGCGGGACGACGCGACGGTTAAAATTGACGAGTAATTTGAATATCTTTGGCGCAGCCTGTGTGCAAACGCGGGAAACGGTCGGATTAACGCGATTCTGTTACCGCTCGTAAGTACGAAAGACCGCAGTTCAATTATCGAACTGCGACCGTCTCCATTGTCTATCGGACTCGGTAACCCGCCCCATTCTAGGACAGTTTTGTATATTCATAACCCGCGTTGCTCCCGACGATGAAATTACGGCCGGTTCCCGCTATACGGCGCAAAAAAACTTCAAAAGAAATCGCTCTACAGAGTGCCCCCTTTTTTTCACGCGTCCCTCGTCTATCGCTACTTTTAATTTGGTTACTTTCTATGAGCAATCTCGCGTGAATTTAATGGTTGCGTGAAGAGTGGGACACGCGCCCGGTATCTATTGATAGTGACGCTAGAGCAGCGACGTTTAATTAGTACCCAGTTTGCGACACTCTACTCTTGAATATTTAATGGGATAACTGGAAGCCAAGAGAAAAACTTGCGGAACTTGAAACGGTCTCGGAAATTCGAACCAGACGCATCGTTGGATAGCAGCCAAATAGAAAAGTCTTTCTTGAGTCATTTTAATAAGTTCCTTTATCTCTTTCACGCTTTCAAGCTGAACATTCTTTATTCGGGATTTCTTCGTGCCTGGTTGATTTAGCCGTTAAAGTGTTAACCCTTTGCGCTCGAGAGGTGAGTTAAAAATTTTATTGTCACGAAAAGTAACTTTTAAAAGTTGCTGATATTTTTAAAAAAAACTATTGTAAGTGCTGTATGTGTCACAAGACTCAATGTAATGAGTACAAATTGCACTAATTATAAATCATACAATATGGAAATACTGTGGTAAAATCGTTTTGGAGTTAGAGTTCCCGAGTGCAAAGGGTTAATATCAGAAGCTTCGAGCACCTGCAGACTAGTTTTCAAACGGACGGTCTTAAAGTACACTGGTGAACTTAACAGTTGCCCCGCACCAAATACTTCGTACTTCCCGCTGGTGGCGATAGCTTTTGGAGTGGGAAGAACAACTATTGACAGTCATAACATAACGCGGTGGTATGTGCAGCAGCGTGATAGTCACAGCAACTGTCCACCACCCTAGAATTACTGCTGATGATATTTGTGTCTAACAGCAGGACAGACAGCTATTGATAGTTAAAATACAAGGATAAACACACAGCTGTCCTGCGCGCCACAATCACACCAAACCGATGAAGTTTGCGTCTCGCAGACATCGCCTCTATTTAAAATTTACAAGCCGACGGTTGGCAGGTGTGCATGACCGAAGGATTGTTTATTTCTTTGGTATTTTTCTAGCGAATGACTTTTTCTAGGTAGTAAAATAGACGTGATATAGCCGGTATCTGCTTCATCATCGGGTGTTATAGAAAAAAAAGATTTGAATATGATTCTAGTCTTCCAACATATTAAATAATTCAGTGCATATCCAGCGAAAGATAGATAATTTTGCATTTTCATCTTCTTTCAATAGGAGGGTAGTATAGTTAATTATTTATATATAATTATATTTATGTATAATTAAGTATGTTAAGTGAAAATTATATTATCTAATGTTGTAGAAGTATAATGTATAAAGGTTTTCCTAATTTTCTAATTGCGTTGAAGCGAAACAGTGTTATAGGCTGCAGTACTATACGAGGGTTCCTGCAATTTGTCCTATCGTATTAGAGCGGAAACGTGTTATAAGGTGTCGTATTGTAGAAGGGCTACCTATACTGGGAAATGCGGGGGAGATTGGAATTAAAATGCTGGCCAACATCGAAAACGTCTCGGTACGTGACGCGTTCCCAAACAGCTTTCAGAAAGAACAAAAGAAAAACAAATGGTTAAGAAAATTACGACTCGTCATGGAATCACAGCGCACGGTTCTTTCTTTCTCGTTCCGCATTTTCGACCGAATAGTGCCGGGAACCCCAAAGTTCTTAATTGCCATCGAGCCGGCTGATTGTGTTGTCGTTTCATGCGTTACTTCGTCAGAGACAAGTGGCTGGGCACCGTGAGGGGAACGAGGGGTAAAGTAACGTCCGCGTCGCCTGTGTTTCGGGACGGGCAGCGAGGGAAGTCGAGAGTAATTCGAGCCCCGGTCGCGGGTATTGTGTACACGGGCGAATTAACGCGATTCCGTCACTTGCCACGAGTGCAAAAGCTCGCGTCAGTTTAATTATTGGACGAAGGGCGCCGCTATTGTTCGGCCGGCGGAGTTCGCGGCCGGTTTCGCGCGTTTAAATCCCGTTTGCGCCGCTCGTCCCCAATCATTTCAATGCTCGGCACCGCGTTCAATGGCATTTCGCCGCGCGGAAACTCTCTGCCGGCCGCCATCGCCGCTGCAGTTGCCGTCCCGACGCGACGCGACGCGTCGTGCCGATTTGTCCGGCGATTTTTGATTCCTCTAATTAATCCGTTGTCCGACGATAATTGCGTTTTTGTTCCGTTCATTCTTTGTCCTCGGAGCCCCGCTCCGCGCCGCTCCTCCCAGCGCCGCTCTACGCCGCTCTGCGCCGCGTCGGTTTAGATTGCGTGCCCGCCGCAAAATTCGATTCGCCCATCTGTGCTCCTTGCCCGCGAAACAATAGGCCGGCAACGCGATCGGCCGATCGTTTCCCGCGTTATCGCGAACCGCAAACACTAGGCGGACCCTAACTATTGGTCAGCCTCGATTCCGCGACAATAAACCGGCGCGCCCGTTCGCTGATAATAACGCCGCGGCTCCTGCGGCACCAATTTTTTTTTTCCGCCGAGAACCCCGCGACCTCGTTTCGACAACGATAAACGAACCGGACGGATACCGGGTGAGAAAAACACTGAACAATACGGCTATTACGCGAGAATGCTTATCGCGAGATTAAATGGCGCAGAGGTATTACTATTGTAACATCTCGCTAATTTAGCTTTCGGGTGCGGTCGCTTGGAAATCGTTGAGAATTTATTCTCAACTATCTCTCATTTCTTCAGCTTAACACTTAGCCAACTCAGTAGGGCGATCTCCCCATTTTAATGTAAGTCGCTGTACGATCGATCGGAAAGATCTTCCATTTCGATAACACTTTTTCTTCTGTTTTGTTATTATTAGTTATTTTTTATCTAGAATTGTTCGCTATTATTTGCGGAAATGTATCAGGTCTACCGGATAATTCTATCTGTTCTTAAGGAAAAAAAATAATAAATTTTGTATATACATAATTTGTTTTGTATTATTATAATAATTTAATGTAATCGTAACTTATGCCCTGTTGCCAGCGTGATGACGATTTATGTATATCATTTTTGAGAAACATGTATGAAATGACGTTAGCGGACATAATTTTCCGGTATACTTATCAGTTGTAGTACACGCGAATCTACATTGTGAAATTTAAGTCAATGTAGATCTAAAGACAGTTCGTCGCGGTTAATACTTTATATCTACCAAGTGATACGAGATTATCGTTTCAAACTAACTTTTTTATGGTTAGTTAGATAAACTGGATTTGCTTAAAATGCAAGTTTTATTATCAACGATAAGACTATATTTAGTTACGCTTTTCACCGTGTCTATCACGATGTGTATAATTGAGAGTCTTCATGATTCCAATGTATTTATAAATACCAAATGTGGTGTCGGTCATTTATAACCGTCACGGTACGTTTGGCGTTAAGTAAATTTCAAATATATAAATAAATAGGCAGTAAATGTAACGGAACTGACAGAACCGCGGCACAATAAAGCAGTGGTATCTTTTCGTGGAACACGCGATATTTTCAATATCGTATAGGTACAGGAAGTAATTACACGTGGAAGGTTTTGTTCTTGCAAAGAATGAGAAAAATGGTTCGTTCGCGAAAACCACGATTAATTGCCAAGATTTGTCAAGATCATTCTTCTCGATTAGAGCCACCAACAGCGCAGAAGGTACTCGACAGCGGTACCACTCCCATTTAGAAAAAACAGAACAGACACACGGCGATTTTCTTCGTGTGCAGGAAATCCTTTCTAGCAATTATTGTTGCATAACAAACCGCTCGTTACTTATTTGCATGACTAATGACACGGCGACCGGCGCAGCGTTCGTCGTATCGCAAAACCGTTTGCTGGGAGTTGCGCAGTCTAAATGAATGTTGTAAACGCAGCGTGCGTGCAAACCTCTCATTCATAGGATTCAGGCAATTTGTGCTTCATCAAGTGCTCCACGTCTGGCGCTATCGTCATTTCTCCGCGCTGTTTTATTAGCTTATGTTTCATTATAATTGAATGTACCCGACAGGCTGTATTAACCTCTGTTATTCGGATCAACGTCTTTAACTTATATCTAAATAATAATGTCGTGGCGTTTAACATAATTTAGTTACTTTTCAAGCTAATTTCATCTATTGGAGTTTCCACGATGACAAGCGATTGAAAACAGATCCATCGAATTGTTTTATAGCTCTCTTTATGAGGGTGAGCCGTTAGCGACGGAGGCCTCGGACAGCCCAGGCATTTTCAGTTCTAAAGCAGAGACCGGACTGTGAAGTTACCACCTCGGATTTTCACTAATATAATTTCTGTAGTTTTGTCATACACCATTATCATTTATTTTACTGGATACACGAGTGTTCTTGAGTGTAATAATTAATACTTAATAAAGTACATTTAAGTTTTAATTCAATTTACATCATCTCTGCGTAGTTTGCACATACAAGATGATCCACGCAAGTTGTTCAGCTCCTGCAATTACGTTTGTCCTACAACCCGATGTATTCTTCTAAAATATAAAATCGCGAAAGAAATACGATTTGTTAAACGGAAGTGCAAAAAAAAGTGGGCGGAAATTATAAATATTTGTAATGCACGTGCGAGAAAAATCTAAGACCTCGGTCGATGCTCGCTGGTACCGTTTCTAAGAAGCGACACAGGTCCGTGCAAAGCGAATTTCCAAGTCTCCATTTAGACTCGAAATTGCGCGAATAACTTTTCTGACCACCAAACGTGACTCGGCAGCCTCCGTCTCGCTTTCAAGAATATCTTGCATGGAGGCTTCTCCTGAAGATACCCTATAATTTCGCGTCTTTCGAAATTCATCAAGCAGCCCGGTTGCAGCTCCGCAAAAGTATTACGGGATCGTCGTCGCGGGAAGAAGCAATAAGCGAGGTAGCAAAGGAGCGGCAGCTTTCTCCTTTCTGAAATCTCGAAATACTTTCTTGAAACCGGTTGATTCCCGAAAAAATCGCCGCCTATGCGGCGAACGGAGGGTCCGCTCCGCCTTCCCGTTCGGGTATTATTTACAGTTGGTCGCGGGCAGAAGACAAAGACAAAGACGAAGACGAGAAGGAGGATCGGGGGAAGGCTGGGAGTTGCGCAAAGCTCGTCTCCGCTTCGTGGCGAGTCGCGGGACCACTCGCGGAGCGGAACATTTTTTCTGGACGGTAATTGGTGTTCGGACCTCATTGTGTAACTGGTATCGTTGTGTACTCGCCACAGTATCGGCACGCTCGATCTCCAGACGCTTGCGAGCCTTTGGCCGAACTGTTCACTCCCTATGACGGTCTCGTCCAGCATCAAGATAAGGTTGGCTCTCGGCCGCCTCAGCCGCCTCAGCCGCCGGGAGACCTCGTCCTTTATTCTTGCTCCGTGTTGGCCTGAGCTCTCTTTGTCTCGAGGTCCGGGGCCCTTTCTGGCATCGCAGGTCCCTCCTCGGCGCGGACCCGGTGCTCTCCGCAGCGTCATAACTGTCGATCTAGAAATCCTCCGATCCTCCGCGTCGATCGTAAAGCGAATTTACGGGTCCCGATAAGCCGGGGCCGCGTTAGCTCGCTTCGAGATACTTCTAAATGGATCGTGTACTCGCACGCCCTGAACTGATAATGGAACGGATTAACCGGGTAATTTGAATAATGAAAGGTGTTTTCTGATACGGTGCGAGCTCGCGGCTTCGAATTACGCTCCGCTCTCCGATCCGGAAGTGGCATTGAAGTCTCCACGTTCCGACCGTAATTTATGTAAAATTTGTTCCCGCTAGAGCACGTCGGATAAGTGGAGGTACGCGCGCACGAACCGACCGACCGACCGTCCCCGACCGTCCGACCGTCGCACCGCGCCACGTCGGTCGGACGGACAGACGGTCGGAACACGCGGACGTTCTAAAGGATTATGAGCGACACGCGGAAAGTTTCGCTGGAATGTCGGTCTCGCGCGAAATTACGCTACGCCGAGCCGAGCCGAGCCGAGCCACGCCGTCTCTCGCCGCGCTCGCCGCCTCACGCCGAGTGATTCTCGCGCTGTACCCCTCAGTAGTTTCATTCCGATTTGCACATTTATGCGGGACGATGGAGTTCAATTCTGCTCCGGCTTTTCGTACACGCTCCCTAATTGAGCTTCAAACATGTTAAATGCATGGGATCTTTCGCGATCGATAATTAAAACGCCATTCGAATTTTCTATGGAAGGTCTAATCTATTGCCGATTACTATTACATGTTATCGATTTTTTCTCGAATTATGTAGATTCTTCAAAGCTTTATCTTTTATTAAAGTAATTACTTTTCCGCATTGTTTTGAATGTTACGGGATAATTACTTAACCCCTTCCACTATCGCTCCTTTCATGCTTTGACGATTAGCACTTGTTCGTACTTAATAATTGTCCTAATAAGATCAGACAATTTTTTCCCCCTATATTGTCTTTATTTACCTTCGTTTCTATACTTTGATAACAGAAAAATTCATTTTTACCTCGACGTAGAAGAAATTAATAATATTCATATTTAGTAGAGTTTGCATAAAATCTTCACCACGAATCTGACTCGTTATTATAGTGCAAAGGGTTAGCACTTTCACAACCGTGTCTTAAATGCAAAGTGTACATATATGGCATCAGTTACTTCTTCAACATTCGTACAACGTGAAGTAATAAATTATAATTTTGATTAGCGTAAAAATTTCTTCATTCTGTCATTGAATGATTTAATTTCAAATTGCGAGATCTGCTCATTCGATTGACTAAATGTTAATTTAATTAATGGTAATGCATACGAAAATGAACGAGACATCTCTACCTTTAACACAATTATTCTCTGTAAGTCAACCAAGAAAGACATCGAATGCATGACACAGTATGATTGTAAACATCCTATCACATTTAAATCAGTGACGACAAACACTGCCCGATCGGGCATCTAAAGGGTGTTCGTTTTATCTGGAAATTTGGAATGTCACAGAATCTACGAAATACAGTGAAAAAATGTTTAAACGAATGTTGTTTAGTATGGAAAGCAGTATAACGTGATATAAATAGTTTCTATGTTGGTGACATAATAACGAAGATTTCAAGGCCACATTGGTGTCTTGTAAACAGTATGCCGTATTTTTGCATGCACTGTATTATAATACAGTTTAATGCGTATCCAATGAATAGAAAGTCATTTATATCAACAGAAACTTGAAAAATCTTTGATTAACCAAGCCATTTCTGATTAGTTACACTGTTCGTAATATTTAGATACTATTCGATAATGGACGAAATAATTATTTATATCTGTTCACATTTACCTATGTGTGTACTTTAAAATTAATCATTGAATCTTTTTACGTTAATTCCTTCAACGCGTCCTCCGACGATCATTAATCAAGCTGAGTATAATTGATCGGAGGTGGACAACATATAATGGCGCACTTAAAAGACGATTTTCGTTTTTTTTCTAATAAATTAATTCAATTGCACCTCATTAGAATCATGGAAAATTGTACTACAAAACAGTGTATACAAAAAATTAAAAAAAAAGACAACGTGACCTTGAAATCTTCGCCAATTTTTCTCCCGCAAGAAGGCTGTCTACAACGCGTTACACCCACTTCTATTCCAAACAATCTTCGTTGAAACACTTTTTTACTATCTCCCGCTGTTTTCAGGTATTCTATATTTCCAGATACAATAATATATATTCAAACAAATGAATATAAACATTGTAAACGCTCATTTATTCGATCGCTGTCCGTTACTGTCCGTTATACATACAAATTCGACTCGCTGGCCGAGTGTAGTTAAATAAATACGCACGCTTTCCACAGTCACAGGGTTGAATTTGTAAAATATCGTTGTAAACCATCAATTTTAATAATGTTATTTGTTAGCAAAGAAACACGAATTTTTCAAACTCCCTTGAACAGCGAAGCTATTGAAATATTAACCTGCCAATTGTTAATGCCAATTTTTCAGCTCCACAATTATTGGATACGTGTAATGATTTTTCCGCAAATATGTACAAAAGCACAAATGTACATTCATTTATAGACGCACGCAAATAAAAATTGAGGTATGATCAATTCCATTAACCCTTGTACGATCACTCACTCGAGTTGAAATTCATCCATTTGATTGCTGCCTTTTTTTATATTGCACAGCAGAATAAAGTATCCTTCCAAATTCGTAGAATTTAACAAAAATATAAAAAAGTAAAATATTGTTCACTCGCGAGAACAATGTTTTATATTTCGTGTATGTTATATTTGTTGCGCCGAATCGCTAAAATTACGGACAAGGGTGGTCTTGGAAAGCGTCGTTGATACGGAGAAAAATGAAAAACGCATTCCTAGCGTCGCGTCGGTCGGAAATTTAATTACATTTTTTCAGTTTGCGCCGGCACGATTAATTCTCGAGCGGGCACGGGTAATCGTTTATTTTTCACCCGTTCAATCACTCTTCGCCATCTGCCAGACACAGAGCCAGGAAGTTCCTCAGCTGCGATGAGCCCTTCACGGGGTGAAGGTCGAACTTTTTTCCCTTGGGGTCCGTGGTCCGTGTGACGAAACTCCTCGCCCCTCTCACTCCCAGCGAGGACGCAGGGGCCGGTTCGTACGTAATCTGTCGTTGATGAGCAGCGGATCGGTTTCTTGCCCCCGGGGTCTGCTCCCTCCCCTCTCAGAGTGATTATCGCAAAAACTGGTCGATCTTCTCGGCCGTAACCGAGGACGCGGCCTCTGCGCTTGTTAAGAGATGCTTCGTCCTCCTTTACCGTCTTCTCCCTTCTCTCTCTCTCTCTCTCTCTCTCTCTCTCTGTGTGTGTTTCTCTCTCTCCCTTCCCTCTCGGATGAACAACCCCAGTGCGTCGCCTCTTATGCTAATATTCCGTGTTTCTTTGCCGTCTCCGGAGACAATATCGTGTGGCAAGGTCGTTCCGCGACTTCCGCGAACGTGTGGCTTCTCTTTCTTGCTGCACCATCAAGAAAACTGGAATGTGTAACGTCTCGGATAGTTCTATGCTCGGGACCCTCGTTTTCGGTGGCCTGCAACTTTTCTCGCATGTTTTAAGAAGTTACCTTGTTCGGTCCCCGATGGAATACTTTGTATATAAACTCGGTTGCGCGCCATTCGAATGGGCGAAACTTTTTTTAGGGAATATGCAATGTAATGAGCAACGCGCGTTATGAGATATTATGCGAGGGGTGTGGCGGGAAACCTTTCGAGGAATGCGCAGTCCTAAGAAAGAAGCCAACGAGATGCTAGTAGGTCGGGAGGTGTGCGAGAGCCGTAGCGGATGACGAAACTGGGCTGAAACAGAATTAATGGCAAGATCAATTCAGCGAGGGTGTCTTACTTACTCTGGATCTCGGTGTCGTTCTTATGAGAAAATTAGCCCGAAGTTGCATTAATATTGCTGAGAACGTGGCATGATCTTTTGAAAAGTTTGCTGAAATTTGTGTTAGTATTATATCGTGGATTTTATGGATTTATGACAAAAATGAGTTTTATGAGAATAGAAATTGTTAAGGGTTTTAGTCTGTTATTTGTGACCAGTTAAAAACATTAAGAAAAGAAATAACTGTCTATGGAGCTTGTGTTTTGTGCAATAGATATGCCATAGTTTTATCTTGCGCAAAGATCTGCAGTCTATTACTACTATTATTATTTATTTATTATTATTATTAGTCATTTATCATTTATTATTATTTTATTATCTACTACTACTACTACTACTACTACTACTACTACCACCACTACCAAAACTACCTCTGCTACCACCACTACTACTACGATTTATTTTTCAGTTTTGTAAGCTCTATCATAGTACTAAGAGACAGTAGAAAAATATTGTAGTTATAAATATGATCAGAATTTGTTCGCATTTTCGGCCATTCTAATTTTACATTTTTGATACTCCAACGATGTGCTGTTTCTACCATTATAAAAGACTTTAATGTCACGCAGTGACTTGAATAAAAAGAGCAAGTCTTCTGCGCTTGCGTGTAGACATGTCTAGTAGGCTTAGAATAGGATCGCAGTTATGCGACAGAAGAGACATGGGTTCATTTACTATGAAGTATACATATCTCAGGAATTTCTGTCGTACTGTCTCTAACATATCAGAGTAGGACTACTAATGTGGATTCCATATTTGAGAATCAAAATCAAGGTGAGGATAAAACACTGCTGAGAACAGAACTTTAAAAGTAGATGGCCTTTTAAAGTCGGTTGAATGCCGCATTAAAAAGAGCTTTGCATGCCGAGACTTTCACTTAGATGGGATGTTCGGTAAAAGAGAATGAACTCGAGAAATATATGCCAAGATCGCGAGTAGTTGCTCGCTCAGCAGCCAGACATTTTAAGATCTTCCGCGAAGAGCAGTTTTTAAAGATTTTAGCAATATCATTTATAAATAAGACAGTTGTGATATGAATATATTTTTGTAAAGCTTGTAAATTACTGCAGAATCGGAAAAATAATTTCTAGTATAAAAACACATGTATATCTGTCACGACGCAAATTACATTGAGGAGTAAGACCGAGAATTGAATTTTTCTGTAAATATTACAGGGACTCGCTCACTCTACAATGATTGAAATATTTTTTCGTTTAATTTCACGATTACTTGCAATAAAAAGATTACGAAACAATTCCCGTTGTTTCACTTTTTATCTAAGCCTGTAATGGAAATTTAAAAATCCATTTGGTATTTCTCGGTAACTTATATACACGTTGAAAATTTCATTGAAATCGATTGGACCCATAGTCAAGCTATAGACACTGAATACATACAAATTATTTGTTGTTGGTTGAAACTGGTGAAAAACTGCGGTTTTCGGAATCTGTAAATTGTGCCCAACTCGTGTCAAGGTCGATCGATTTCGATGAAATTTTCAACGTGCGTATACGCTACCGAGAAGTATCAAGTGCATTTTTAAAATTTCCATTACAGGCTCAGATATAAAAAGTGAAAAAACGAGAGTTGTTTTATATCCTTTTTATTCTAAGCACTATTTTAGTCGTTGTACAGTAAATAAACCCCTCAAACATTTACAGATAACCTCAAGTTATTTAGGTCAGTTTTAAAAAAGTTTTAAAACCGTGCATACAATTTTAAAAGTATTGACTCAGATTTGCTCTCCACTGTATACGGTTTATTCTGTCTGGAACACAGAATTGATCTTTGAAACTACCACTGTAAGGAAAAATGAACGTCGTCTGACCAGTCGTATCTCCTTATTAATCCGGATTGCGGAGCTTCGGTAGAGTAATAGTTATACATTCCGATCTTCTTCGATCTGCAGTGGGAACGTCGTCGATCAACGTTTTGCACTGCCATAAAATGGAAACTGCGACTCGGAGACATTCTTCAGAGCCATGAATCCAACGCTAACCTTATAGTTATTGAGTTGACAAACGAGGATGTTGCCAAGTAGCATCACCATTCACAAATCAGCCCGAAAACTCGGGAGTTTGGACGGTGTCCCCGTGATCGGATTAAAGATTCCTCCAGATCGATAATCCAGCGACGCGCCGGGGAGCTCCATACTTCCTGGAGAACAGAGGAATTTCGTATTGATTGCTTAAAGTCGCTAGAGCACTCTTTTCCCGGCCCGAAACCGTAGGCGCCGTTGAAAAGGGAGCGTCCCACTTCGAAAGTGCAAACGAAGAAGACGAAATAAAAAGCCGTTTGCCCGGTGCCCGATTCAATTGAAATTCTTTGATGAAGCGCCCCGGTGCCGCGCCAGCGCCGATTTTCCTCGGAGCGTAAATGGAACTGGTTGATTAACGTTTTTTTTTTTTTGTGTGTGTTTGCTCACCTTTATACGGGGACCGAAGGAACGCGATTTTCTTAGCGTGCCTAGCCGGCGCGGCGCGAGTTTTATTGGAAGCTCGGTCGAATCGGGCCCGATCGAAGTGGAAGCGATTGGATACGTGCGAACGAACAGGGCCGACGCTAGGAATCTCACTTTGGCCTCCCGCGAGCTCGAGGAACGACCATAAACCGTGTGTAATTTGAACTGTTGATGCATTCGTTCACCGAAACGCAAATCGCTGCTACACAAATCTTCCGGAATTAGCTGTTAACACTTCCACGACTGCTACAATCGAATTTCCTTTCAGCGCGTGCATTACGCGTCTTTGTATGCATCCCCTCATTCGATGTTAATCGTTTTGCCGAGTCAGAGGCCGAATGCGGTCTTCAAAGTTGGGTGAACGTATTTATTAGCACTTCACCGAGATTAACAGACGAGAGCGCCTCAATAAATCGTTTAATAGTTGACAGCAAATTAAATTCTCTCCTACCAAACTACATTCAGCGATATAGTCGAATTTAAAACTCTCCTGAAAGCAAGAGTGGTGAAAGCCAATTTTTTCAAGGTTCATTTAATATTAGTAAATTATATTCAATTTAATGCCTTACTTTATCCATTATGGTTTGAAACTTAAGCTTGGAAATAGCTGCAATACAACTTTTAATTTATTTTTTATTATTCGCAAATTAACTGTTTTGACTATTTGAATTAAATATGACCATTACTGCATCAAAATATTCTATTCTACATCATCGTGTTTATAACAATGTCACAATCTTGTTAACACCCTATTGCTCAAGTTGAAAACACCTGTTGAAAATGTTAAATAATGGCATTCCATGCGTATCGGAAGAGGACGTTGCAGTTGCAGCGTCGTTAAACGATCATCTTGCACGAGAGGAATGATTAAGATGACTTCTAGCGAAACTACGGTTTCTCACCTGGTCCAGTTGAGCGTCGGTAGGAAAACGCAGCTTGAAATATTCTCGGCGACCTTCCGAGAAGCATCAGTAACTGGGTGTTACACCGAACGACTGCTAATAGACGGTTTAACTGCACCGTTACCGGCCATCTTTCGAGCGTGGACCCCTCGCCATCGACTCTCGACGTTCGTTCGACGGTGCAGTGTCGCTGACGCCGATAATGCGTGTCATAGATTAATGGTTTACTTGAACGATCCGCAGTTAATCGCGCCACATCCCTTGTGTAGATATAACTAGCCATCTTCGCTAAATAATTGGTTCACGTTTCACGTTGATCGCAATTTCTAAATCATTGGGTGGTGAACGTAAATTGATATCGTTGTAAAAACTAGTAACTCTAATTACCGATGCAGTCACTATTCAACGTTATTGTCATGAATTTATAGGCAGCGATGCTGCTTCGATATTTTCAAAGCTGTTAATAAGTGCAGGAAAGCTTATTTTAATGCACAACAATCAGAATTTAAATAAAAGTTTACAAGCTCTTTTTAAGACGTTTATTTCCTTGTGAACACTGTTCACTCTTGCGTATGTGAATTACAAAATATATCAAACAATATAGTAAATGTGTAATTATGGTCCTAAAATTATTCTGATTCAGAATCAAAGTGCCATTTTGTTGTAAACTCTGTCTGATATTTTCATTGGACAGGGTCTACTTTTCTCTGCGAATGCATCAAACAGTTTAGTAAGCCGCTGTCGGATGATTCTGTAAAAGTGGAACAAAGTTACCGGAGATTCCATTGAAAATGTAGTAACTAATCGCTAACCCAGTGATTAGCGAGGAGGAAGTCGAGAAAAGAGAGACGACAGGCGAGCTAATAGCGCGAAGTTAACAAATGGCTGCGGCGAGGCGAAGGATGAGCGAAGGGAGGGAGCGAAGAAGACGTCGCGTCCGGGGCGGTTTCCTCCTGGAGGCTGGCTAGGTTCTGCGAATCATTAGGCGGCGTGTACGGTGTCCATCGAGCCAGCTGATTGCGAACGGTGGACACTTTTCAAACAGTTGGCACCACCGTGTAATTATCATAAATCAACTCTTGCCGGTCGGCCGCTTAGCTCCCTTGCCACTCCGCTACTTCGTGGGGTATCAAAGGTTTCTTGGCAAGACCTTGGGCCGCCGTCCTTTCGCGGACTCCGTCGTGTGGAACAGCCGGGTGTCGATTTGATGGTGACCGGTATCCCTGCTGCCAGCCAATAAATTTCCCAAATTAATTCGCCTTTTGTGCGGCTTTCAACCGTCGCCGCTCCGCTCTCATAAAGCAGCAGGATTAATGGCGTCTGTCATATTCTCGCTGGCCGACGCACGGCTGTTCCGCGTTCAACAAATGCTCGCGTTCCTAATCGGTCGATGCCTTCCGCACGCTGACATCATCTCGATTTTTGATCGTCCGTTCGAGTCTTCCTTCACCTTCGCATTATTTATTGTATCATTTCTTAACACGTTCAATGTCAAATATACAGGTCGTTCAGAATATTTTGGACTAAATTTATATTAAAGTGAACGAAATTTGTGTAGGGACGCTAATATTTTTTAGCATGAATCAGTAACCATAGACAGCATTTTCGGGGAAGGAAGTTGTAAAATAAAGAACAATACAGTGACGTTAAAGAATTAAAAAACGTTATAAAGTGAAGGTGGAATGAAATTGATATTGCAACATCATAGAAATTGTTTTGATCCATAAGGGATAAAATATTTAAAGTAATAAAGCCATAATGGTGAAAGTATTAATATTACAATATTTTTATTTTCGCTATATAGTTATACGTTTTATTACTTTCATTTCTTATTATTTCCTTATATATTCAGCTGACTTTTAATTTTATTATTAGTATGCTTAGCTTTCTTTAATAAAGAATATTAATTTCCCGGTACTAATTTCGTCAGCTGAATGTGTTACTAAATAAAAAATATTCATATAATTTTTCGTCCGAAAATGTTTTATTGAGAAAATATAAGCGTTAAAAATGCATGTAAGTGTTGATTTATAAAGATATTATCAGATGGGATATTTCAAAGAATTCAACAATCATTAAATCGACGAACAAAAGTCTATTGCAGTTGGAAGAATTTTCTAACATTTCTTATAGTTGCTACAATATATCATAAATACCTTTAAAAGCAGTTTCCGATATAAGTTTATATAAATCTTTGTCATCTATTTAACACAAATAAGATATTTGGTTAAGATATTCAAATAAGATATTCAGATCAGCTATTCTAGACGAGATATTCAGTAAAACATAATATAACTTTGATCCCAACTTTTCTGGACACTCTGTATAACCACAAAAATTTCCACAACACGAACGTCATTTAATTAATTAAACCGATACTGTTGCTTTAGCTCGTTGTAGAGAATTTCATTCGTGTGGGAGATTTGAAAATTGTTTTAAAAAACGAACTTGAAACTTTGATACCAATCCACTCGTTCCCGCTGCGTTAACGTATACCAATACTATGCAATATACATTGTACTTCTAACAATATCGTTCGTTTATGAATCAGACTCGAAATGTTTATACTTTTTACTCAAACACGTTTTAATCAATTTTCGATGCTGAGACCAGAGTTACGGAGTCATTACAATGTAATCGTTCAATTCTGTTTGAAGCGAAAGAAGATAAAATACCTTTAATCATTTTCATTATTATAATATAAATAATATTAATCCAATAAAAATACAGTTAAAATGGATGTTTATTTATTATTACCGGGTATCGAGGCGGCAAAGACACGTGCTTAAGGTCGCCATCGCTAGCCATTAAAGCGAGCAATGTCACATCTCCCTGATCAAATATTAACCGGCGTGTAAAAAGGTGCCCCGCACTCTCGAATTATTTATGCAGCGTCGGTCAAGCGAATCCTCAAATTTGATGCACGACGCGGATTGAATTCGTCGCAATTTAGGATAATTAAACCCAATAACGAATCCAGCGATAGTTGATCGAATTACCTTCTAAACGATTTGCATACGTACGAGCCGGTGAAACGAATTCGCCCAATCAGAACCGAAATGATTTCATTTTAAACGCGTCGGAAATTACGCAAACAGAATCGCGTTAATCATTCGCGATCGTTGCATTTCGTCCGTCCCGTCCTCTTTTCGGTTCTCTTCCCCTTTCTCTTTCTCCCTATTTCTCTCTCTCTCTCTCTCTCTCTCTCTCTCTGTCTATCTCTTTCTCTCGCACATACTCTCTTTCTCGTTCTCTTTCGCTTTTTCCATTTCGATTGGCCATTTTCCGATTTTGCCGGGACGGCACGTCAACGACGGTCATTGCTCGAAACTGTGCGAGATCGATCGATGACAGATTGAGCGGGACGACGAAGACGACGGGACTTGTCAGTAATGTCGAGTAATTGCTTGGAAATGTTGCGTCGACGGACGAGTGATTGGCGCTTGTGTCTCAAGGAACTTAGGTATCCGTACGATCTGTCACTGCTAGTCCACAAGCAGGACCCTCTTCACTCCCAAGAGTCCAATTTTGGTGATCGCAGGACGAGGGGAGCGCATAAATGATTCTCAAGAACAATCTGCAGCTATCAAAGGGTCTAGTCGTGTGTCTGGGGGCCGAATTCACCCTCAAATCAATTTTATCTCAAGATGATCAATTCGACATCTTTGAATCTTGTACTTGCTCTATTTCCTATCACAAATGTCTAGATTATTCAACGCAGGTTCTGTTCACTTTGAATCGATCCTCGCGCTAAAATTAATTCTTACACTCAAACATAATTCGACGATTTTACCAGCAATTTGTATTTCACGTATTTTAATTCCTAAAAAGTTTCCTAAAGTAGCGCTAATCTCATTTTGCGAGACCAACCATATCCTATGGAATTCCACAATATTCGTCAAGATTTAATTTGATTAGACTCTTTTTCGGGACATATGCATTGATGAATTATAATAGTGATAAGACTAACAATTTGCATTCAGTTTTACTAGATTTGAAAGAAGACTTTATAAACTATTCACCACATGCACTGATTCTCCGCCATTCAGCATAAATTATGCTTTCGTTTTTGTTGTAGTAAAAATGAGTGTTTACTTGCATATTTATAAATAAATAAAGTGTACAAACAGTTCCCAATTATAGTAACTGATGGTATATTTATATAGCGACATTTGAAAGGTCTAATGAAACTTGTGACATGTGCCGAAAATCAGTTCGTTGGCACGTGATCCAAAGTAACAGTGACATAGTTCAGCAGCAACGAGTTCAGGCGAAAAGCACGCAACGCTGTGGTATCGCGCGACAAGTAGAAACAGTCGACATTGGACGGGCCCGTTTAAAAAGCATTTAGGAGAAAATTCCACGACAGGGAGCGTTGCTTAACTGTCCGGTGAAACGCAGAGCGAATCGATCTCCTTTCCCGTGTCACTGAAACTCAACAATCGTCACGCTCGACACCGACAACGATCTCTGCAGTAATTGGCGATGCGTTAACCCTAAGTTCACGTGCCCTAAGCCGGCCCTACGTAGCCACGCGGGGGAAAAACGCGACAGAGGTAAATTATTTAAGAAGAACAAGGTCGTTTGTCATCGCTGTCATCGCTGGTGCATCGCACTCCCGGTATCTACGGGGGTTCGCGTGTGTCTCGTGACGCGTCGCAGCCGGTGCACGCAGGTGCAACTATTCACGCACGATGACGACAATTTATTGTAGGCGGTGACCGTTTGAAGTCCCGAATTTAGGGGATGGAATCCGCGTGTGCTTTGAATGGCTCAATTATTGAGCCCGTGGAAATGTTTTGACAGTTTCCTGATCGATTATGGAAATTGCCCCTTTTATCGCTGATCGAGTGCGTCGCGCCATTATGTCGAGCGTTCCTTAAATAAAAACTACCCGTGTGCAATGACGATAACTGAACAAATCTATTTCAGTATTTTTCATTTCCGAGATTTTCAATAAATGTCAATTCTGTTCTCGTATCACATTATGGGATTGCGTATACAGTGATCGACCGTTTGAGCACCAGTGTTACACAATTCATAAAAGAGAATCTTTTATCATTAAACTGGACAAATAAAAACAGTTGTATTAAAATTATATACAATATAAAATATGTAAAATAATATAAAAATTATATAATAATACAAAAAAATTTGTATTGTTAAAACTATCTGTGCCATCAGTATATCTTCATATACATATATTTTATTAAGTGAAAAAGACATTACCTTATATTTACTAATTTTTTAGGAAAATGATCAATCACTCTACGTATATTAGTCAACAATTATACACGCTACATTATGCAAATATTCTCGAACAACGAACGCTGAATAATTTCGATTTCCTTTTGTTCCAGGTAAGCGGAATGAATTATTGTATAATGGAAACCTGTCTCTCGCCTGAATATGTAAGTCCTCTAAAATTTAAATAATATTCGCAGATAAAAATTGTTGCCTCAATGTTGAACCAATTCTGATAAATAAAACACGAGCAGACAACGAAATGCATACAGAGATCAGAATTATAATAAATTTCGCAGCCCGCAATGGTTGCAATGCGTGGCATTGTTTATCGATCCGTCCGTTTACGTTTATCCATTCCAGAGCGTCGTTAACAATTCCATCAGTTATTTATCTTGCAGTTTTGTAACTGGTTCCGATAGGATCGTCAGCAGAGCTGGCCGGCCGTTGTTGCAATCGGTCCATCGGGCCGCTCGAACAAAGTGGAATATACATCGACGGCGGATGCGCTAACTAATTAACCAACGAATTAGTATCATTTCCAGGACCTTCGGAAGTTTCGGCGGGCGTGCATCGTTGTTGCCGCGCACCGCGATCTGTGCTCGCGATACCGACACATTTCCGCTTCCGATTCTCGATCATTTGCAAATTTCATTCTTACTCCGCTGGCAGCTTTTTGATATCTGTTTCTCCGATTGAACGCGCTTGCCAGATAATTGCAGCGATGCGCAGGTGACAAGCGTTTCGCCAATCATGGCGAACTAGTGCGAGCAGGACGGTTGCGATTTCAGTTCAAACGTTTAATGGCCCGAGCGATGTTAATTAAAATTAATGCCTCCAGCCGTTTCACTTTTATTGAGCATGCAAAATTTTATTAGGCTATTTGAGTTTGCGATGCTGATATCCGATATGTAATTAATCTTATGAGTATAATCATACGAAGATTGCGTTCCTCAGATTTAATCACGTTCACCTTTCGAGAACATTTGTTAAATATATAATTAAACTGCTGCAATTTATTGGTAAGTAGCATCTCCTAATGAGCAGATGGAAGTAAAAAGGCTCCTAAAAGCATTATCGTTACATTTAACCGAGCGTAATCACGATGTCAGCAACAGGAAATCAATTTTTGCACACATAAAAGCTTCGAATTTACATAAACATACTATCATTTCCAGCATCGCAAAACAATTAGCTTCGTGCGGGATAGATTACGCCGATGACAAGACGGATAGCAATGAATAAAATTCCCGTAACAAAAATGTATTCACGATCAACGCGGACGTAATACGTTTTACACCGGTGGATGACTACCGTGGTACGATCGAGCGATTATTTTATGAGCGAGAAAGTAATCAACAGATTTTCAGATTGCAAATTGCACGCTACTTAATTCAAACTTCAAAGTTGGACTAAAATTGAACTTTGGAACTGTTAACATCGGTGGAAGCAAAAATTTTCTATTCGACAGCAGTGTTTCGCAATGGCTGCAGAAAATTTCGATTCGCATAAAGATCCGCAGTCCAGTGATCACGAATGGCGAGCTCGACCGTCGGAAATTAGAATTCAGACTGCGAAACAATCGTCGAAACGATCCGCAGTGTGAACCGGACCTAACGGGGTCAGAGGCTGAGCCGCGCGAAATCCAATCGATCCGATTAAATATAATCACCGAGCGATTGGCAATTACATTAATGAAGTGCGTAACGCAATTCCGCCGTGGTGCGAAACGATATTTTATGTTCACGATGGCCGCGGTAATTACCGGATACCGTTCGTATTGGCATTCGTTTATTATCGCGACGCGCGTTTTCAACGAGTCGCTTGTCGAGTGTTGGGTTGGCGGCAGCGGGGAGGGTGTTGGTGGGAATAGAAGGTCCTGCAGAAATTCGTACGTTGGTAACGAAGCGCGTCAGCGAGAGCCAAGCTCGACGTCGTCGTAATTACCGATCGGCCCTTGTAATTTTGAATTAACCACGCGTCTCTCGAGTGCGCCCCGACTTTCGTTGTGGCCGGCCCCGCGACGTAGAGCGTGCGAACTTAATAATATCGGTGGTGATCGCAATTACAGAGCCGGCTCGTTATTCATCCACGTACCGGCCCGAAAAATACCGACACCACGACCGACGACATCGACAACCGCCGGTCGAACATTCCCCGAACGTGACACACACGCTCCGGCAATTTCGCCGATGGAAACCGATTACAAAATTCGGTTAAGCTCTTAATAGAGAGGAGAGAGCTTGCCCCGAACGAGACAACGATACTCAAAATTGATGACTATAATTTTAAATTATCCCCGGTATCTGCGACCGGTCACTTCTGTCAGCAGTGCTTTGTGCATGAGGCTCGAAAATATGGGACCCCGTAAATCGTCTATACTTTCCACGCAAATGCGAATCGAAGTATTATTTATCACTTTTCATGCCACGTGTACCACTGACTGTACAAGCTGACGTGTTCCCTTAATGCGTTAAACAAATTGAGTATAAGAAATTTAGAATTGAAGAATTAATTTACGCCGCAAGAATAGGCTATGATAAATTTCTATCACTGATACATATAGATAGATAACTGATAATTATATATAATTTATCAAGTTTTAATAAAATACCAAGTAGCCAGAATAAAGAGGCGAGTAAGAACAGCTAGGCACGGAACGTGTTAATGCTTAGCAATTTAGTACACCATTTTCCGGACGTTAACCCGTTATCAATCAATCTGATAGATGTTCACACTGCTGGTAGATTTCATGCACATTCTCCTGTACTGTCTTTCTTTCACGATCCAGTCGATAATTAACTACAAACGATCCGTGCATTGACTCCTTGCGGTATTATTATATTTACAGTACAACAGTTTAGACCTAATAAATCTTATTAATTTTTTGGGAAGAAATACATTTGTATTTATTGTACAGTTACATTTGTTTGAATGTAAAACTTCTTTAAGCCAAGGTTATGTTAAGCCTTTAGGCACGGTTGAATTTTGTACGGGTTTCTCTGTATGGCAAAGCTCGAAACGAATTACGCGTATATGATACAGCAATGCAATGTGTGACAGACAATGTTGCTTTCTGCGCGAGCACATAATTAAATTTTATTAATACTACAATTGAATATGATATAGTTTAAACTACGAAACGTCCGCAAAAGCCGTAATGGGTCGTCATTCCATAGTAGTTAATTATCGATAACAAGAGGGCAGAATTTATTCGGGCTTATGAAAATTGAGTAACATTCATATTTACTGAGAATCTTCGTCACAGCTCAGTCTCGTCAACGTGTGTCAACGAGTTAAGAAAGCATGTCAGCATTCAAACAAGAACTTTCGAGATAGTTACAAAAAGGTTATAGATTAACTACTTTGTACAACTAGCATGAATCGTATGAAATGACAGACAGAAAAAATATGGAACATTTTAGGTTAAGGAAAGTTTGGTAACCTAGCGAAGACCATTGAAATTCCGTAACCTACGTTGGCTGTAGGCGTAAACGAATATCGATACCGGGATCCCTTAATCGCGCATTGATCCTTAAGCAATTTACTTCTTGCCAGCGTTCAGCCCAGCGTTATTATCGCGAATAAGTCAGGATCGCGTCGCAAGTCAACCGTATCAGGCTACAAATTTAATAACACCGAGCCCACGATTATGAGATTCAGTTAGCAGTCGACGGATCGACGTCGGACCAGCCCGAGAAGCTAACGAACGAACGAATCCGCGGTTCGCAACATTCTCGAGAGGGGGCCGGAGTCACGGCGGTGTTCGAGTTCGAACCGAATCCCCGGCGTAATCTACAATCCGACTAAAAATTGGGTTCGTTAACCAACCAAGAAGAAAAGCCACGGACCCTGTCAGGGTCGGAGGCTGTTGGAGTGGAGCCTTTAATTAAATCGCATCGCCTTAGTAGAAGCGCCGGCGAAGGGTGTGGGTGGCGCGCTTCTTTCCAGGGCACGAAAATCTTTCGGAAGGGAAGGGGCGAGGGGGTAAGGGGGAAGGAGGGCACGGGCCACGGCGGGGCGGTCTTTCCCCTGGATCTGAATACGGGTCTTCCGACTTCTCCCTTCCACCAGCGGCGTCGTCTTTTGTCCCGGCTACCGAGAGTAGCCTGGCCCTTAACAACCTGCGGCCGTAATAACGTCCTACCGCCGCTTCCCGCCTTATTTCACGCTCGTTATTAATTTATTTTAATTACACGGGCCACCGATTCACCAGTAATCATCAATTATTGCGTACCACCGATTGCGCCAGTCTCGCCTGTCCCCCCGACAATTATCTGTTTTCAGCAAGGAAATAGCTGACGTCGCAGTGGCTGACTTCTGACATCCAGCGTCGTAATAGCGGAGTCTTCTTTCGAAATATAGACTACGAATCTTCTTGTCTTTGTACTTCAGTTCTGGACCGATATTACTCAGCAAGCACAAGAGCTTTCTATTACCTGAATGACAGTCTCTGAATGCAGTTCTGCGCGTATCAGAACAACAAGGCGGATTCTTTAATACATTAAGTATCGAAAAGCAGTCCCTAAAGTGTCCACGAAGTCGAAGTGATTGAATTAATGTATCTAGAAAGTTAAAATTTGTCATACTGGATGGTGTCTTAATTATTTTTATCTTAGATATCTAAAAATCCTAGTCGAATCAATATCTTCGAATATATTACAATTAAAATCAATTTTGAAGCTAGTAAAAAATTAGTGTCACTCATAAGTGACTAACGAGGCATTCAACGTGTTAAACTATTTCATGCCCTTCCTTGACATTTATAATTTATAATTTTACATCACAGTAAACCCAGTTGTTACACCAAAGTTTTCAATTATCGATGCAAATGCAACATCGCATTTCTAAAAATAGTGATGGTACTGTGGCTGTAGTCATCCTTCTCCAACTATTCGTTCTTCTTTGAAGTTTTTACGTAACAGTACTGGATAACCAGGAACAATTGCGTGGACCTTATTCCATCATCCGGGGAAAGCACGAGTACCGTCAGCTCGCGGTTGGTATCGCGAGCCCTCGATATCTCGTGCAGCAGGAGCACACGTTCAGAATCGTGGATCGGCGTTGTACAGCGTTGGGCTGGGTCAGCGTAACTGGACGCGTTCGCAAAGAGATCCGCCGGTTCGATACGATTTCCAATTCCCGACCGTCATTTCCATCGGATCCGTCTCTCTCGGTGACGTCGCGTCGCAGCTAGTTGCCCGTTGATCCCAGTACAGGAAGAACGACGCGACGCGACGCGACGCGACGCAACGGATCCTGTTCGCGTGGAAAAGAACGGCCGCTCGAGCCGGCGTAGGGGATTCCATGGCAACCACTTCGCGGCGGTTAGGGTAGCGTTGCCGGATCGATAGCATCCTGTTGGGAGTGGATCGGATCGTTGTCCTTGACCTACCGTCGCCAGACCGTTCTGCCATCCCCGCCGGCACCCCTGCTTCGCTCTCTTCTATTTGTAAACCGTGACGCCGTCGCCCGGTGACGCGACGCCGATGACGTTTCGACCCGTGGAGGGTCATCGAACATTCGACCGGGTGTCATCGCGCTTCCTGCTCGGTCTCGCGTTATTAATGCCGGGACGAGCATTAATTGCGTTCAGGAGCGCGTATTGTTCCCCCGCTGCGGTGTAATTAACGTTTGTCCCAGCGCGGCCGCGTCGCCGTTATTGAATGTTGCTTGTAACTAGCTTCTCCGCTTTCAACCGATAAATAGCGACCTTCTGCGGCTAAATTGGATCGAGGATTTTCGAAACCCGCTTCGAAATCCTAACTCTCTAGTCTTTGATCTGGCGGAATATATTAGCTCTCTCTAGAAGTGCGTGCAACGCGAATTCCGATTAGTTTTCGATCGAGCAAATGGTGCAGTTCGATAAGCAGCACATTCAAACACTAAACCAATAATATCAAGAACTATCGGCGAGAAAACAGCTGTGGGTCTTCCTAACTGCTGAACTGCATAAATTGATCGCACGTAAAGAATATTTTTACCACGATCGGTGGACGAATTTTGGCGCCAGTTAAGTGTAGAAATGTAGAGTTTCTCGACGATCTTCATAGACCGCGAAGATAACGTAAACAGTCCTGGTGACCTCGTTTCGCTTAAAGATCGGAAATTCTTAGTAAAAAAAAAAAAGCGTCGCGCGACCGGAAGTTTTTACGACGCGTTTAGCGAAAGTTCACGCACAACACGCACACTCAACGCTTGAATCTCGCGCGCTGGAGGATTTTAAATGAACCAGGGGAGCTTAACCGACCGAAGTCTGTTGAAGGGGTCTCTGATAACGGCCGCCATAGAAATACAACGGCGCGATAGATTGATTTACCCGCGTCATTCGAGCCCGGCAGCCTCATAAACATGCGGTAACGACGTCGGTGCGTTTTTCTCGGAGTTCCGCGGCCATTAATCCTGCAAGAGGTTTCGCCGGGATTTACATTCGACAAGCTCCGGAATCGGCCTATAAATTTCGCGAGGCGCGACCAGTCGCATTAACATATTTCTGACGAGTTCGTTTTCCGTGGCAGCGCTCGCCATCAATCCCGGTTTCTTCGAGTTTTTGAATATGCATGAGCACGGGCTGACACGGCGCGTGCAACGCGCGCGGCCCTGTGAAATCTCGCCAGGCAGCCATTCAAGGGGATAAGCTCGACGATGAACCCTCGAAGTCGACTCTCTACTCGACTCGCCGCGAGTCTACTCTCCACTCGACGCGGCGCGATGCGACGCGACGCGACGCGACTCGGCGCGACTCGACTCGACACGATTCAACTCGATTCGAGTCAAGATCTCGAGCAGTCGGCGAACGTTTCCGGAGGGTGGAGAGAGTGTTCGAACTTCTTTTACGTGTATCTAAACAGGATTTTAAAGTCGCCGAAACTATCCGCGGCTAAAGCCCCGCAGAATTGTAGATTCGTCCCTCACGACACTGGGAATTGGGGCTGCTCTCGACATCCTCTGCTCTGTATCGACTTATGTGAAAAGCATGAAATCTTTGCAAGGTGTTTCAATCCCTACGATGTTGCTCTAGAAAACGTAAAATTTATAACAACTGAAGGATTAGAGAAACTTCTTAATATCGATGCTATATTTTTGATTTATTAAAATTTACGAATATATGTTAGCTGCTACTAAAATTGTAATTTAAACAGCAACTCGGCATAACATAGAATATTGTCCTTTTTCACGACGAGCGCACTCATCATAAACTCCTCGCTAAATAAAGATCCTCAACCAATTTTTCATGATGCATTTCTCGTCTGTTATTTAAAAATTGTTCACAATATTTTTGTAAGTGCATTACCTTTTCAATGGATAATAGGAAGTTGTTAAAATAAAGACTAGTTGACATCTTATTTGAACAAGCGTATGACATTTTGACGATACAGCGGCGTGCCTTGTTTTCTTAGTTACGATTAAAACTACGGTAGTAATTGCAATAAAAAATTTCAGACATATTCGTCACGGTATTCTCAGTCATTTTGTAAATTTTCAAACGATCAAGAAATTATTTAATTAACATCGAAATATTGAAACATATTTAATAACCAGACATATTTCTTCTCTCGATAAAAGAAGTCTATCTCATCTATTACGACACTCTGTTTTTCATGTTCACACTTGCGATCATCAGTCTATAAGATGGTAAAACGGGGTGCAAAACCGCGACTTAATTGAACATTTAGAAAGATGGCCCATTCTGGTCCTGCCGTTTTTCGGCGGGCAGGCTCGTTAAGGGCAGCGCAGCGGGTTTCGGGGGGTTAATAAATCGGGCGGTCCTTGGCTCGACCGAGGAAGAAAGGCGCAGGGATCGGAGCGTAGGGCGTAAAAGGTGTAGAACGGTGTGTGCGGGGGTCATGGAACGATGCTCGTCGCGATAGTTCCCCGCATTAATAACGCGGCTGGAACACGATTTTGCGCTCTTTATTGCCGGCGGGCAACGTTTAGGGCGGGCTAGGCGCGCACATATCGGTACGGCCATCCATCGTCCAAGATCTGGTGGTTGTGCACGACACATCCGCTTACGGGATATATCGCGTAACGGCGGCGCAGCAACGGCGCTAAGGTGGCTCGTTTAACGTGCCACTAATTTATTGCCCGGCCAAGCGCGGGCCTCGTTCCCCGCGCATAAGGACCTTGCCCAGAACACGTTAATGAAACTTGCCGGGGCTCAACGATCTCTTGCGAACCGTGCCGGGCGCGCCGCTTAATCGCGCGCTCGATTTTTAAGGAACCCGCACGCCGGCTTGGCTGGCGAGGTGCAAAGGTCGCCGAGGTGAAGGGCGATCCCTCCTCCTCCACCGGTCCACTTTGTCCTGCGCATCTCGGGACCCTGGAACACAGGCCTTGGGAAATCTTATAAGGTGATCAGGGATGATTATATGATCATTTTGCGAGGGCTTTGCGCGTCTCGACGCCGCGCCGGGACCTTCGATGCAGGCGATATATTTCCGAGGGATTACACTTGCACGTATCCCGGGCCCTCGCCCCAAATGAATGCGAAGTAAGCCGATTTATCTGCCAAATTGGGGATGTCGAGGACCAGCGGGCACGTGGCTGCTCCAATCTACTTTGACGCAGCGACTCCCTTTCCAATTTTTAATATCGTTTGCTGACTGATATTCGGGTCATTGTCTCGACGAAACATTTTCTGCATATTTTAAAGAAACAGATGATATTTAGGAACGTTCTTCTTCCTAGTTTTTCTTATTATAAATGCTCATGTATAAAACTTGCAGCTAATCAATGATAAATTCTAATAGACGAAAATCTCTTTAATCTTCCTCTGCACAAAGTACAATTTTATCACAGCAATAGTAAAACGCATACTACGATTGCGCATACTTTTCTGTTTAGTAGTTCAGTGAGTTACTCTTCTTATTCATTCATCTATTCTACGCTGGTATGTACACGAGTTCATACATCTATTTACATTTGTTTTACCGAGAGATACAGATTACTGATGCCACAGAGACAACACCACATACTTTTCAGCAACAGTGTATACACAAAACTTTATGCCCGAGTAATTCCATCCAACGTTGAGGGCAAAATAAATTAGCCTAGGGATTGTATAAGCTGCGCAGCTCTAAACAAAGAAGCACAAATGGTTCTGCAGCCGTGAACCGCGCACTCAACGAGTTAATAAACATCACGGTGGTCCCCAAACTCGGTCGAATGTCAGAAAAGCTTCTTTCGGCGAGTTCAGTCGAAATTCTCTCCGTGGCGAAAAAGCAGGTAATTGTTTATCAAGGAAAGGTAAACGGCTGTTGTCTGGTGGCAATCGCGCGAGGCATCTGCGCGTTTAACTGTCTCATTTGGTTACGTTCCCGTCGTAAAGGGCGAATTTATTATCAACTGAAAACCGCTTCATTTTCGGCGCGAGCATCTTGCCCCGAAACGCGAAAGCATTAATGAAAGTTACTACGACTGACGATCGTGTACTCCGGAGCGTTTATGTTCCAGAATTTGTGGCATTACAGGCGTCGGTGTTTTGCGGTTCGGTTGCCGAATACCGGCGTTGTACGGGCCATCATCCACACGGAATTACATTTGAAAGTGCGCCGCGCTTTGGATTAATAAACGCGCAAATAATTGCTGTAGGATAATAGCGGCGGGATGTAGGATTCGGGCTGTATTATTATAATTACAGGCAACTACCGGAATGCGTGCTCGCGTTTCACCGAGCTCGATGCTTTCTCTAATCAGCACTTAATTATTGTATCCGTGTGGCTCCGATGGACCGATCCCGGAACAAATATCATTTGTTAATGCGTTCGTTGGATCTGGCCTAAAGGATTCCATATGTTTGAGCAGATTTTACTAATCAAGGGCTCTAGTCGTGATTCAATTTTCGGTGATTTAGACAGATCGTATTTCGAAAATGTTACAGATCAATTCCCACCGATCTCAACATTCATTTCTGTTGCGGGAAAATCTTTTCAATACTTTTCCCTATTGCCAAAGAAATAAAATCATCGCAACAATCCAATCATGTCGCGTATTGAACAAATATCTGCACCGCGATAATCGCTATGCAAACCATCGAGTGTTGAGCAATTAGAAGGTCTCTCGAAGCGCCTCAACGCCCACATTCCCCGACGGATTCGTCCGTTGTTACTCAATAAATATTTACCGGGGGATATTGTGATCGCCAATGGTAACGACGACGACAGACAGTGCTCCGAATCATTATAGACTCATATTTGCCGTAAACAAGCCCGCGGAGAACTGTGTCAACAATGCAGCCACGTCGAACCGCGCTGAGAAACAGAAACCCGTTGGAAGATTCGTATCGAGCCATAGTGGAAGCGTAATTACTGGAAACGATCGTGCGGCGTCGTCGTCTGTGAGAAAAACGACAGTGGGGCAAAGAAACTTCGAGTGTGTATAACTTTACATGCTGCCCGGAAACACGGTCGAGCGGCGGTAGTCCGCCGACAAAAAACTTTACACTCGTCATACCACGGGTTTACGTGTTCCCCCTCGTTTGCCATTTTGCTGGGTTAAATCGCGGAAAGATCGCGGCGAACGTCGCGGTTTCCCGTCGACCGATTTCTGCGTTAGACGACCGATAAGATTCACGACACCGATTGTAGAATCGCGTTTTTAACAAAAAACCGTTCCGCGTTATCTAATTATCTGCTCGATTTGTCCATTTTTCACCAGAGACAGTTGACTGGGATCCTCGTAATTCATAAAGTCGATGAAAAATATGTTATAAGAACATTTACTGTCACAATATTCTGGTAACTAAACATTCTACTATCTAATCTGCTATCTAATCATTCCCGGGAAAACAGTGTAATCCCGGGGAAACATTCTTTGAAATACATTTAGTATTAAGATACATTATCGCCTGTTAGAGAATTTGAATGAATGTTTTTGATAAGAGCATGTTTTGGTGTTAGGATATTACAAAAAAGAATCTTCAGATAAGAGAATCCTTATTGTATTCCAAAAATTATATATGTATTCATATACAGTATTGAGATTTAAGATTTGAGTGGCTTCGAAATATTAATGAAAATTATATTTCAGATTATATTGACAGTTCATTAATATTGTAATTTGTAACAAATTTCTTTTTGATTTGTTCACCACGTTTAGTTGTTAATAAAATTTCATTCGACGCAATGACGCAATTTTTCGTTATTGTACATATATTGAGAATTCTTGAATAAATTCAAATTTCCATGGAGTATTTTATGAAGAACCGTACGAGAAGCAAACTCTTTCTTTCAACTATAGAATTGTAGCTTGATTGTTGATGAATGTACTTGTTTTTTCCACTTAAATATGGCACGAAGATTAATCATTCATAAGATGCAGTGACGAGCAAACGCCCGAGTTCCTCGCTTCATTTTTATAAGACACGCGTGTATCATCAAGTTTTGCATCAACTTGAATCTTTCGAGAGGATCGCAATAAATAACCGCTGCGTGCAACTAATGAAACTCTGGTCTTGCTGACCGGCAAGGAGGAAAGTCGGAGCGCTTAACAATCAATTCAAAGAGTGCAGTTCGTGCAGTCGCGTATTTTCTCGGAAGGTCTGCAGCGCGGAAAACATTTCCTAGAATTCCGCTGATGGCTTGGGTGGCGAAGGCAATTCCGAAAAAAATGCATTTTCCATCGAACCGTCGCCCGCGGAAATCTTTCGTGGGCATTAGAGCGACGGGGGGAAGAGTCCATCGGAAATTTATTCACGCAGTGCCGGCTGGGTAGAGGACGGGAACAGACGAGGAGGTCGGGAAGGAAGGAAATACTCGGAGACGTTTTTCGACCGGGCGATTCACCACCACTTGTTCGATTTCTCTTTTATATCCCCGGCCGGTTTTTTCTCCCCCTATTTCTCTCTCTCTCTCTCTCTCTCTCTCTCTCTCTCTGCCGCCTTTATCCGAGCAAACCATCCGCGAAGCAGCCGCTCATGGTTTTTCGCCAGTTACTTTGCGCGCCATCCGGTCCTGCCGTGCACACGGAATCGATACGCATATCCCTGCATCGAACAGGAGTGACGATACGGCTCCATCTTTGGTTTTGCCTCCATAATACCCGTATGTCATCCCACGACGACGATAACGAAGGAAGCTCCGCGTTCTGTCATCCGACCTATCTGTCTTTCCCCTCGAACGGTATCTTAGGAATTTCAGATTCCACGATCTCGCTGCTCGTTTACTGGTGTCGATCTCGGGACACTCGGGCCGTTTTCAAACGTGTACCGAACAATTTAGTCCCGCGAGTTTGCCTAAGAACCGCCGTCGAATTTCAGTACAAGCCTGTTGACGGTCGCAGCAATAACTTCTTCCTATCTACTGTCATTTAAGTCGAATTGAAAGTTAAGAATTTTTAAGAAATTTTAGGCGCCATTAAAGTATTGTTTCTTACGGAACTTAATATTTAGAAGAGATATTTGGTGACCAACACACCCGGTGATCAACAATTCGCATCAGAATCTTGAAACGTATTTCCATATATTCTCTCCGTTGTCTCATCCATCGAGAGAATTATGCTTAACACGCTTAATCATCGTTGATTGATTGACTTTCGCGCCAAATGATTTACAAAGTAACTTAAAATAATAAAAATACCAAACAAAAAGCTTTCACCTTATAATATCTTGAGCATGCAAGGCATTGTTATTCTATGTAGACTCTATTGTATTTTATCACAAACGCTGCAGCTCCGAAAGTGCATAGGTGCCTCCAAAAAAAGTCTATTGTCTTAGGCTGCTACCACTCGTGCGCCTCTCCTCTTCATCGAACCTGAAAGTCTTACGAAAAAAAAAATTGCAGCACCGTTTAAGAACTTCCTCATCTACTGGTGCTCGCACTTCGGTGATATACATGCATTATTGGACTCTTCTCAGCTCCCTGGCAGCTGCGGGGAGACCGTCAATTGTTGGCAGTGGGAGCTGAATTTATACAGGTTATTACTGTTAGAAATAGGGTTAGGCTTCGAGTGGATCAGCGTGATCTTGTAACCAGTACTGGCCTATGTTGCCATACAGATGATTCGCGCATGCATCAATTGTTTTTCGATCGCCCCTGCCTTCTTTTTTCTCTCCCTTGCGTTCTTCTCGATCCGGAAGTTATGCGCGAAAGACATTTTTTTATGTCGTTGCTAATACTTCCTTACACCCTTGCACTACAGCTTCTTTCATGCTGTGATCATTAGCACTTATTTGCACTTAACAATTTTCTTAATAGGACCAGAAAATTTTTGTTTTCGTGTATTGCCTTTATTTATTTTGGTTTCTATACTTTGATAACAGAATAATTTATTTTTACTTCGATGTAGAAGAAATATTTATACTTAGTAGAGCTTGCATAAAATTTTCACCACGTGGCTGATTCGTTATTTTAGTGCAAGGGGTTAATCAGATATTCGCGCCTAATTTTACTATCACAAAACTTGCGCATTCCACACAAATCCTGACAGTTACGGAACAAGAATTCTATATTTATATGGTATATGGAGCACTGAATAAAAAAAGGTCTCAGTAAATATAGGTAGAAAGATCAACTGTTTTCGAGATATAAACATTTCTGTTAGTTAGCATTATGGCATTATCCCCTGCTCAGAAGAAGTCTGTTGAGAAAAGTGTGGCTATGGAGAAATGTGTGACCAATTCCCATCAACTTAACCATAATAACTTCATCGCATAAGTAGTTAAACGCGTTTCTTTTATTAGTAGAAATAATTTCTACCCACTAGCCCTAATTTCCAGGAAACGAGGGATTCGAACCCGGCTGATTGTAAAAGAACATCACCTCTTGATTCCCGCCACCGTCTCGTCATTGCATTTTCGGCTAGGAGCATATCGGGCGTGTGTGCTATGCTTTGTTAGGGTGCGTTCGTATTATCTACGCGAACGAGACCCGTGACAAGAGCTACGAGGCGTACAACAATCGTAACATAATGAAACACATACAATAATTACATGATACAAGAGCGTTGACTTTTCCCTAATGCATTAATTTCATATTTTTTATATTTATGTGGTATATGACTTTTTAAATCAGCTATGATATATGTCTTAAATATTTGTTCAATATTTATAAAGTATAAGTGAAGATAATCATATTTTGCTTGTGCAGTATTACTCTCATCTTTGCAGGCTTGCTATTCGAGTACACGAATTTTACGAATAATATAATAACGTTGCAATAATATAATACGTTAATGTACATCGTTAAGCACCTAAAGGTAATATCGGGAAGAGAGAAAATCAAATACTATACATAAACTAAATGACACAGGTGCAAGGAATAAGGGAAATCGATCGCCCGTTCCACCTAGCATCTTCCAATTTGTTTTGAGTCCAGACTTGATTATTATTGGGTAAATTGCGAGCTGAACAAGAGACGTAATTAGATAGCGCAGGTTTCGGAAATTACGTACACAATCTAATAAATATGAATACCATATATTTCTTGTGAATAGAAACAAAATTTGATCCATCTGTTATTAAAATTTAGGGTTGATATTAAATGAATAATTAAAATCAGAGAAATTATGAAGACGAAAATGTATTAATTTAATGCAGTTGCGAAATCGTAGTAAAACGGAGAAAGGGAGAGTCCCAATCAAACAGTTGAAATTAAGCAATTTTTTACAACATAAAATATTAATGCAGCGTTTTGTCTCTTTCCACACATATTCTTTAAAATTTCAAGTTACGTAAATGTCGTGTAACTTTATCGACGTTCATTGGTGTAATAAATCTTGTTTTCCATAAACTTCCTTATCGATAAATAAAGATTGAAATAAAGTTTGTCATGGAGTAAATATACATTGTCTTCCTCGTCTGGGAATTTATTAGTGACAAAAATGTACTAATCACCATATCTGCGAAAGAATCCGTAAAGTAACAAGTAAAGGAAGCTGCTCTCAGTAAAACGACGAATCGTCTCGGCGAGTTAGAGAATAACCAAGTCGTGTTTCGAATTTTCCAGTTGATTCCTAGGGAAATAATCCTTGATGTCGCGAAGCAACAGCCGGCCACGATGATCGTTTCAAAACGGCGGTGGCGGCGAGCAAATGGTCCCGAGCCGTCTTATCGATCGCGGGAATAATCGCGTCGACAAAATTGCCCGCTGGTAGTATACTAAAAAACGCAAGAACGAACAATCCCCTCGTTGAGCAGGCGACAAAGCCGCCATTAGCTCTTCGCGCATCCTTTTGCTCGGCGCAGCCGGTGGCTCGAGGGTGGCCCGGGGGTGGCCCGGTAGTGGCCAAGAGGGTGGGCCACGAGGAGCACGACGGACCGCTTTGGAGCTAATAAGCTCAACAATTCCCTGGACGGCCGGCCGAGGTATCTAACTAGCCTGGCAACCGGCGCGCAGCGCGAGGAACAATGGCCTGCTGTGGTTACTGACACGCGGGCCGCATAAACCGGTCCGGGCTAGTTCGGACGACAGCGCATTGACAGAGATATAATTAATGCGACATATATCCGCCGGCTGAATAGAGCCGCACGATGGAGGCTGACGCGTATATTCCAGCGTGAAAGCGTCCCGACACCACCCCGACGACCGTTCGCCGCGTTCAGGCTCAATAAACGGACCAACGGGAGAGCCTTTCAACCCTTGACAATTCCTTCCCCGGCAACCGTGAAGGATTATTGCCCTCTCCTCCTACGACGAGGAAAAATTCGTCGCCGAGCCGCTGGGAAGACGACGACCCGGGATTCGATTCAATCGGCCGCGATATATCATCAATCCGAGATGAGCCGCGTTCAACCGAACCGGGGAAGAATTTCGGCCCAAGAGGATTTTAGGTGACTGAGCTTAAGGGCTTCTTCTGCTCTCGACGCCTGCGTCGGGGATGAACCGCCGCGATCGACCGTGATCGCGTACGCGGCTGCTCTTTTTAATCAATTTATTGACAGAATTCGAATGGCCTTGCCTTACAATTCGTAATATTCAAGAATACCGAACGGAGCTCGTTGCTTGACATATCTTTTATTTATTTCGAGCAGCACCATTGCGTGGAGCGAATGTGTTCTCAGTTCGTGCTGATATTGTGAGATTGAATTCAATATGCGCGCGGTAAAATCTTCGTCATGCATCGTAAGAAATAGAAACTCAAGGACAACGCATTCTTGCTTCTAATAAAAAGTTTTCAATGTATTGTATCTACAGTCTATGGATATTTATAAATATTAATCGATTGTATAAACAGATTGAATAGAAGGAGCTTCTTTAAATTGAGCTACAAATTAAGGTTCACAATTTCGACGTACACGCAATTCTTTTCAGCGTTATTATGCGATGGAAAAAGCGGGAACAATGAATTTTATTCGCGTTAATACGGAGAAACTCTTTTATCCGACGGAATTTTTCAATCGTGAAAATAATCAAGCACAACTGCTCCGCAAGTGAAATTAATACTCTGAGAGTCGCTAATAAAGTTTGATGTTCAAACAAGGGTAGAAAAAGTTTAGTAACCTACATTCAAATTTCGCGAAGCAAAATGGACGAAAATGAAATATATAATATTCGATTCCACGAAAATGCGGAAAATGTTTTACCGATGATCACGATTCCGCGTGGTATCATCGGAAGTCCGGCAAACGGGTAAAGCTGGTTGCCATGGAAGACTAGCTAAGAGGAACGTTTCATTGAAAATCGCGATCACCCCGTTCCCGGATATCGCGTTTCACAGAATCAGAATATTGTTGCGGTTTACTCGCAACCGAAACCGTCGGCGGATTGGATTCACTTCGCCGATGGGATCGCCCAGGAATTTCCGGCAGGTAGCAAGATTTTGTGGGGCAAGAAAACGAACTTCGCCGGCGGTGAGAGATATGCAAACGAGAACGGTTAATTCCAGGAAAGCAACCTTGCAATTTCCCACGAGCGTTGATCGCGCACGAGGATGTGCGTCTGCCAAGTTCCATACTCCTTTTTTCCTGGCTCGTTACGATTTGTCCGGGTCTGCGACCGAGCTGAGCGATAAAAGACGCTTTATTTACCGACCGTATAACCGGCCAAATTTTATATACTGTTTTTCGTTGCGGCATTACCACAATTGCAAATACGAAATTTGCTGGGCTGCCTCGGAAGCTAAAAACTATTCGAGTGAAATTTTCCGAAATTTTCGGAGGGACTCCATCGTGGCGCTTAGAAGTCCCAGGAAGCAGGCTGCTCTTATCTCGCGTTCGTTTTCACGAAGACCTTGCTAAACCATAAAGTTATTCTACGGTTTTCGAGATAAGAGACATTGCGCTGCATTGTTCCACGACCGGAGCCGGCTGTTTAACCGCGGCCGATCGATTGCTCGCGTGTTCGCGCCACCGTTCGGGGAAGAAATTCCGACATACTTTTTCTTTCGATCGTGAAACGGCAGACCGGTGAAAAAATTCGCGAAATGCTGGCAACCATTTGTTCCACGTAACCGTTGCCCGAGGCTTTCCTTGAACGCTGCAGAGAATTGTGTGAAACGTAACTTATCGAAATTGCATAACTCTCGGCTAATCGGACTCTCCGTTTCCCTCGGTGATGCGAATACTTTTAATCTGAAACGAAAGCTTTGTCACACAAATTTATTCATCGCGACGAAGATAAGGCGAATAATAATTCTCGTGAAACTGTAGATATTTATTCAAATCCCGGGTACTTGTGCACGGATCTATAGTAGAATCTTTGCTATGGTTTTCGCAGGTAAAGCAATCTGGAACCGTATTAAATCCTATTAAACTTTGCGTTTCGCCGTGGCTTTATCTTTTACGAGCTACAAACGCATAAAGATCCGCAGTCTAGTTATGAGCAATGATTAAGGCGCGCAGTTGAACGGTTAGATAAGGATCGGCTCCGTGTCTGCGCAGATTGAATCCCCTAAATCGAGTTTACGTGCGGCGGCCGCTATAATTATTTGAATTTTAATCTTATCTGCGGAAGCTAATGAGGCTTTCCGACGAACTTGTTGCGTTTCCCCTTTTTCCTTTGATTCCTTGTCCCCGATAAGGGCCGGGAAAAGTTCCATGTGTATACGTTCCCCGGCCCGTGTATCCCGGTTTGATTTTCCATCGTTAAAGTGTGCGTACGCTCTCGAGAAAGTTTGCGGCATTATGCAAACAGCATCTATTTACTGTCTACTTGCCGGTGATTGTTGTTTCCCCGAACTCGGGACCGGTTCCCGCGGCGCGACCCGCACGAAAATTCACCGAAAGCATTTTTGCGGCCGGAAATTCCCCATTCTACTCCATCTGCGCGGAGTCCCGCGAACGCGAATCGCTGATCACTTATTGGATTATTTAGAAAGCAATGCGATCGACTCGGAGCCAATCATCTCGAAACTAGCAATTTCCCATTTCCCTGCGAACCGTTTCGAGAATCTACAACTTTCCGTATGAGAGAAAACGAGGTAAACTCTTCGAAATGAATCGGGTCGAAAGTGTAGAACAAAATTTCTTTCGCGGCCGAGAAAGTCCTGTCCCAATTTGTCAAGCACACCCGAGGGGCATGTCTGTCTATTGCTCGCAGTTTCTACTTGTTAAGACTCTATTGCTTCTACTATCGATTTACACGAAATTACGTCGCTGTCATCGCTTACATACAACGTGGAACGATGTAGGTAAGGAGCGGTGTTCAATTCTCCCGAGTTGAAGTAGAGAGATCTACTTTCCGATTTTCGCTTACGGAAGTCATCTCCACTGGTCCAGATACTCTTATTCTGGATTTTCGCAAGAACACTTCGCATTCGAACTCGTACCGCGCGGTACCTTTCTCCAAAAGTTGGTCACAATTCGTAACGTGATACGGTTTTTGCGGATATCGATCATTTTCTGATATTTGGACATAGCAACATAGTTGCAATATAAAATTTACTATGGCGATCATAATATGAACATTTCTGGCACTAGAACTTTTAACGCTCGCTAAAATAACTAGTTTATGATTGTTTCTGTTTATTATGAGAAATTTTTAAATACTGTTAAATAAATAAAATCTTTTATTAAAGTGTTTTCTAATATGTATATTGTTCACTGACCAAATTTATTGTTAAATCAATGTGGTGTTTAATTAATATTATAGCAACTCTTTAATTTATTCCATTTATCTTCTTAACATTTTTGGCATCTACAGAATGCATTTTACGACATAAACAAAAATTTTCAGTCGGAAAATGAGAGGTTCCTGAGGTTATTGGCAGTAACTTTTTCCTTGGTGCAAATGCAACCCGCGGCTTTGTTTACGAATTATTAACGAAAAACAGTGACCATTGAGAGACAAGCTCAAGTAATGCGAGGCGGCCGAGCCAACAAATGGACGAAGCCGAGTATCGCTCATTGGTTCGGCCGCGTCGCGTTAGTCCAGCACGTCTCTCATTGGTCGCCGTTTTTCGTTAAGAACTCGTAAAGAAAACCACTGATCACGTTTGCGCCAAGAAAAAAGTTACTTCGATTAACTTCAGGTATCCCTCGTTTCTTAATTGCGAGTAACTTTCGAGCCACCCAGTAAACTACAAAAATTGCACCTCGGCCAACATATCTAGAAAAAGTACCGCAATGCATCATTGCGAAGCGAATCACATACAGTGACACAGTTTGTCGCAGCTGTCAGTTTCGGGAATGAGCGTGTGCTTTCTCGTCTATGAGATTTAATAGCGGACAGGCGGCGAGTATAATTTCCGTGGTCGGTTTTCAGTCTACGTCCAAGGACAGGAGAGGAAAAAAGAAGCGGCGAAACGGGACAAGGGGACGGCCGTCACGCGACTCGTTATTTTTCATCCGATATCCAACAAAGGCCCGTTCAATTGAACGTTACACACCGGCGTAGAACACCGGGAGACGTATGCAAATGCCCCGGTGACAAATGATCTTGTTATTCCCCACGGCTCTTCTTGGCTGCGCCGGTGTCTGGCCAGGTATTGTGCGGCGCGTGGTGCGCCTACTCTTTGAGTCCCGCGGCGGACCAGAATTTTCTTCGGTCTGCTCCGATATGTTCCTGTTCATCCGTACCGTCCCGGCGCGGCCTGTCCCGGCCCGTTTGCTCGAGCGTGAGCCCTCTCCGAGAGCAAACAGAGGAACGAGTAACGGGAACCGAGGTATACCCGGCTCTTTGTACCGCGGCCCAGACCGATTCGTACGTATCTGTCTTCGGCTGGACGCGTATTTTTCATTTCCGGTTCCCTCTCGGACAGAACGCTTCAAACGCTCGGCTCTGGCCATTGAGGCGATCGCTCGGATTCCTTGAAACCCTCCTAGAAGCGTTGTGTGCAACGTCGCTGAATTGGATATCTGACGATACTCTTGTGAGATGAAGCTCTCTCTTGATGCATTCGATTATACTGCCGCGCGACAGAAACGCGAGAAAAAATCGCTCGTAAATGTCGGAACTCGCCTGGGGATCCGATCGGTTCTTTTCAGGCTGCAACTGAGGAAGCGGTAGTTGAGTTCATTTTTTATTAACACTAGGTTTACGAAGCGCGTCAATTCGACACGTTTTCAATTCCACATAGAAATATCTCGAAATCGGTTAGATTCTTGCTACACATACTTTAGCGAGACGAATATTTATAAAAATTTATTTTCTTCTTCGTCTTCGAATTTCGAAATTTTCCATGTAGTACACCTATCTCTACGAATACGTCAAATTGACTCAATGGTAAGACAGTACACAAAGTCCGTTATCTCAACTCTCCAGTGGCTGTTACAGGATTACTTTTTCGTTTTTTATTTACAAAATCACGTGCTGAAAAACAATAGGCATTGAGAACATCAATGACACTATATTTTAGCTATAATTTTATATAGTTTCACTTTTATATTATAATATCATTTTTGTTATTTTTTTTATATACTATTTATAAGGTTACACCTTGTACATAATGTGCATAAACTGCATGTAACTCAAAAGGGCCTTACTAGCCCGTTAATAAAGAATAATAACAATAATAATAATAATAATAATTATAGTGTAAGCATACTTTAAAATTTAAGTTTTTCGAAGTATTGCTAGTTTGTACATTGAAGAAATAAATATCACATTATTGTAAGTAACTGTAAAAACATTAGTGTCGATTCAAGTTGAGCATTCCTTGACGAATAACACTACTTCATATAATATGGCCAAACGAGGTAAATGTATGTTGAAAAGCAAAATCTATTTAACAGATGATAGTTCCGGTTAAAGCAGTGAGAACAGGTGAAACTAGCTTCATCAAACGCAAGATAAAATTGAAATTATGCAATATATTGAAAATGTGCAGATAGAGGAATTGGCAGATAGTGAAGAGGAACACTTTTCGGAATTTACGTTTCAAAAGAAAAAGGGCGCATGTTCTTTCAGATTCAGAAAATGATATAAAATTCTGCTCATCCTAAAATGCTGCTATTTTTCATAATATTTTACATTTCACCAAAGGACTTATAAAATACCGTATAATTTGATATAGATATTTTGATATCAATACACCTGTGTGACAATATTCCTTTAAAGATAAATTACTTATTCTACAAAATGTTTATTTTTTTAACATGCGTCAAATTGACGCGTGTCGTAGAGAGAGGTATATAAGAAATCGCTACAAACCTAGTGTTAACACTTCAAATGCTACGCCAGACATCTCAAGCATTTTATAAAATTCATGTATTTTATTTCCGGAAATTAAAAGTGCATAGTCCAGTGCAAATAACTCCGTCACTCGCATGTGGGCGACACAGCAGTCAAAGTTTTATGCGCAGTTATTGTTTTACTTATCGTAGATACAACCTTCGCTTTAATCATTATCTAAAGTATCTACAGATATTACTAGACTATATATTATAATTTTTCTTAAGAGTTATATTATTTTAAAATTGTATAATCTCAGTCTTCGAACCAAACTGTTTCATATTATTGGTCTCTCTCTAATTGTTCACGAATAATTACAATAATTTGGTTGTATATTACTGTGGCTCGTTATATTGAATTGCCGGAATAATATTCCTATTAGGAATGCTCAATTATAATCGTACTATTGAATCAGTCTACCAAACTGATTCCAGAATAGATTCGTACGTACGTTCTACAATTAAGATAATTTTTACTTCAACGAACAATTTCGAGGTTAATCTATCTCAAAATTACAGTTGAAGTAATAATTGTATAAAATACTCATAAGAATTATACAATTTATGAAACGTCAAAAACATGAAAATGAATAATTACGGAAAGAGGTTTTTCCATGATCAAGAGAGATCGATTATTTCGTCCAGCGGCATCCAAGTAAGCAGCTGGCTCAAACGCACTTTGATCCACGAGTGATGCGATTTAATTAAAGCTTGTTTATCATCCGTTGGACGAAACAAATTGCGAAAGAGAGTGTGCAGCGACAGCGGCACCCTCTGGCCCGCTAGAGCAGCGCGGCGCGGGTTAATGCGATTTGCAAAATAAACTGCATCCGAGCACCTACGTGCACTTCGGTCGCAATGCAGTTAGCACGTCCAACTGGAACAAGAACGAATACCGTGCGAGCGAAAAACGCGAAACTCGCGAAGGTTACGATGTGTGGGCGAAAACGGGAAAAATAAAAACAGCAGATCGCGACGAAGAATTGAAAAGTGACGAGTTGTTCGTGGAACAAAACGATTACGAAGAAGCGGAAAATTACGACTGTAGGTGGCTTTCGTCCTCGCCGCATTCGTGTTCACCGTGCAATTTTAGAATTCTGTTCTCTCTCTCCTTAAGACTCCACTGATTACTCGCGCGGCGTTGTCGGTAATAACTTTAGTGCACGAATAACGCTGGGTGTAACAAACATTAATTTATTTAAAAGCTCGGTGATTTTTATTATGATTTATTATATGAGTCTCTTAGTTGTCAAGTGAAATGAGTTCCGTTTCTTAACACTTTATTGACCGGTTATTCGGCTGTAAACATTTATGCGATTACAAACTAATTAAATCTAGTAACATTTTTATATTTTCATAACATTAGCATTAAACAATATCTATTTTATCTATTAAGGTATTTAATATTCCAGAAATTATATTTATAACACTCTTACCTCGATAATGGTTAAGAAAAAAAATTATAAACAATATGTAAATAAAAATGTAAAATAAAGAAATGAAAATATGTAGAAAGCCAATTTATTGGCTATCGGTCGATAAAATGTTAATATTGTGGAAATTGGACGTTTGTGTAATATTACTTCATAAGTGTTTAAGCACGGAATAAAGCTTTATTATGAGGAGATAAAGCGAAAGAGTAGTAATTATGATAACATATTTTAAAGAATAACGTACATTTCTTTTATTAGTCGACAATTCGATATCGTTACTAATAATCAAGTGCCATTATTGCATTGAATTGTGATATTTGCTTTTTGTAAGAAACGAATTATGTCGTTATACATTATTGTATCCAGTTTATTAACTACTTTTATTATTTATATTTTATACACTCTCATGATGAGAAATAAAATAGAACAAGGTAATCGTCGAACTTGCAGTGCTCGTCAATTTGCATAGTGCGTTAATCACATACGCATCAAATTGAATGTTAGTAGAATTTTAAAAATACAAAAGAGTTAAATTAATACTTTTCATAGTAAATATTCACATTCTAGTTTTGGTTCCATTAACACGTTCAGGGCCGATAATCCAGGCAAAACCAGGAAGTTAATATTTATCATAGGGCATTAGAATTCTTTTGCATCCGAAACATTCTAGTCAAATTCAATTTGTTGAAATATATTACAATAAAAATGAATTTTCAATATTGGTGAGAAATTAATGTGATCCATATTTGGGTGATGCGTCGTTCAACGTGTTGATTGAAGTCCACTTCATATTGTGGGAAATTTCTGAGGTCGATACTCGGCATTGAGCGTGTTAATCAATCTGCTTGCAATGTAACATCTCCGTCGCATTGATAGCATAAAAGAACCGACGAACAGCCACTCTAATGAGAATAGAACGGCACCTACCTACGCGGCAAGACCAAGCAATTAATCCGATACCAAACTACGACGACTCCAAATACCGTCGCATAGCGGAACGTCGCGAACACAGGTTCCCCGAGGACAATAAATCGGAACAGCAAAAATCCAGCAATCTAGGTGGGTTCGCGAAGCACACTTGACATTAGGCTCTTTTTTACCGTTCCGGTTCGTGGCGTCGTTCGTCGCCGGTCTGCCTCGTTTTTCCGGCGTAGCTGCGTTCGGTTGTTAGAGAGGCCCCCCGGTCGCTCGTTGATCGCTCGAATCCTGTTACACGCCGGCTCGGTTTTTAGGTCATAGCAATTATCGTAATCCCCTTGACAATGGAGGGAAGCCGTTCCGTCGTGCTCGGCGAGCGCTGCCAACGATGCCAGCAATGCCAGAAACGGCGGCAATAACAGCCGCGGAAGAAATACAAACCGGCGTGGCATAGCCGTGGCATGGAACAGCCGAGCAGAGCCGAGCGCGGCGTTAGCCCGGCGTGGCATAGCGTGGCATAGCGCGGCACAGCGTGGCATTTGCTTGGCGCGGCGCGACGTGTAACCGGAGGCTGTGGTTGTTCGCTCGCCTGAATACGTCGCGTTCACTTTTGCTTTTTCCCCGAGGTTCCGCGGCTAGAAGAGCTCTAGGGTCCGAGAGGGAGAGTATATATCAGCGAACGGTCCTCGACTCGCCGCCCGCCTCCGCAGCTAGCGGTTCTCGATCCCACCCTTTCGACGTGGAGGGTGGACCCGTTTCGTTCATTCGCTCGCGTATTCGCCGCTTCGCTTCCGAAGAATACAGGCTCCGGGGCTCGTTTTTCTCGAATTCGCGGCGGTGCGGTGGCCCCGATCGATGCTTTCGCCGAAGAATGGCTGCCATTCGGCGCAGAGTGTGCTCGAACGGAAGAAAAGGGGCCGCGCGGCACGCGGGGAAAAGGAAACCCGGGGGAAAAGGTGCCCCCCATACCCCCTACCCCCTCCCCCCTACCCCCCGGGGTCGGTTCAATGAGACAGGAATGTTTTTTATCGTGTCAGCTGGCCCATCCCGTAACCGGCCGGCTCGTTCCGGATTATGGCCTGCGATTCGTCTCCTCGACGAACGGCCCCGCGAAAGTTAATTGTTTCCGATGTCGAGATAAACGGACCGGATTCGGGGATGCTCCGTCCTCTGTTTGCACAATTTCCCAGCTCCGCATACTTCGTTGTCGGTACGATGGGAATAGAAACACTAATTCTAGTGACAGTTTGTGTAAATTCTGCCGCCTGGTCTGGAGACACTTGGTGCGAACACATTCGGACTATTGTTCTTTCAGCCAGGGACTATTGTTGTTTGTCGACGCTTCTGAAGGACTCGCTGATACTGTTAGCTTCAAACTAACTGCGATGCTCGACACGACATGCATACAAAGGTTTCAACAATCAAATCTGTGCGCGTTGAAATTTTTCTATTTTAAAAGCAATAATAATTTACACGTTAATCGTGGGATTCCACAGGAAGTAAATTGGCTTCGTTCTAATCACGTCCCACCCATTTTATTTCACTCTTTCAGGCTCGCATCGGTAATTTGAAGTGATCTCTTTTTCGTAGACACACCCCGACGGTAGATCCGGAGAAGAATTAGCTGAGACGGCGGCAGCGCATCAAGTATCTGTTATTGTCGGAGAGGCGGTGAATCGCGTTCGCTCTCGTGAGTCGGGATCGCGTCGGGCACAGTATATAAAGCACTTGGAGTTAACTAGCCTAAGCGTTTAGGTCGTTAGCGCAAGTAGCCGCGTTATTATTAGAGTTACGGGAATAACATAATATTATCCTTCTCCCGCGAAACGAATGAAATCAAATCCACCGGCTCCCTCGTCGAGCGCTGAGGTTAAATAACGAGCGGCGGCGGCGGGTGGTTTCAGGCGTCGAGGGTTGCGGAGGGTGAACGTGGTCGGGGACGGAAGGGGTGGTTAGGTGTTCCGGGGACGCGGCAGAGCACGAGGGAGCTGGAACAAGAAAGAGAGAGAAAGAGAGGGAGAGAGTGAGACGGGCAGAAGAAGGGTGGGGACATCCCGACGAGTAAATGCGAGTGACGTTAATGGGGGCTAAATAATTTCCTTTGCCGTCTCGCACCCCCGTCGACTTCGAATGCTCGCGAATCTTATTGTTAAGGGATCCTATGCTTCCATAGCCGGCAAATCTCCGCGATTTATTCTGCGATAGGAAACGCGATTCTCTCCTACCCGATCACCCCCACCTCTTCCTCCACTTCCTCCCCCCCCCCCCCCCCCCCGTTATCGGATCGAAGATCGACTCGCGCTCGGACTGTTTGCCGAAGGTGAATATTAAAAAAGTTACGGGACATCGTAGACACGCGACGCCAGCCGCCGTAGTTACTTAGAGGGGAAGATGTTCCTTCGTGACGGAAGGGGAACGCTGACAGTGAGATGATATGTCTCGATAAGGATGTCGGTGCTTCCGTTCCTGAATCTGGATTGCGGGGATGCCGCTGACGTTTTGAAAATGAGGCGCCCAGAACACCGGAGCATGTTCTACCGCTGAATAGGAACTTTGATTGTTAGGATTGTTATAGTTGGGCCGAGCGACCGTGATGCTCCTGCTGCGCATGACTCGGCGAGATTGAGGATAGACCCTTGCTCTCTGCCCCGTCTTATCGTATTTAGATACCCGCGAGTCACCTGAATGTTTTTTTGCTTTTTAGATACGCACTTGTTGGTATTATATTCAATGATCGATGTTGCTTTTCAATAACCTACCTATCGAACCCTTTCAACTATTCTTATCAATATTAATGGACTGAAGCGGAAACGAAGAGTCTTTATTCCTAATCATCTTTAGCCTTAATCATAATATTCCATAGAATATACGAAAATACAAAGACTTCTTTTTCAGTAACGTTATAAAGTTTAAACATGTTTAGACGATGTTTGAATAGGTCGAGGCACTTTCAATGATTCACATTGAATTTTCTCGGACATTTCTCAATGTATTTTAAAAGTTGTAGGTTTAACCAATTGCACTATAATAACGAGTCAGAGTCGTGACAAAGATTCCATGCAAGATCTACTAAATATGAATATTATTAATCTCCTCTAAACCGAAATCAAACTTGATTCTTCTGTAATCAAATTCTAGAAACGAAAGTAAATAAAAATAATGGAAGAAACAAAAATTGTTTGGTTCTACTAGAAAAAGTATTAAGAACAAATAAGTGTTAATCAACGCAGCGTGAAAGGAGGCGTAGTGCAAGGGGTTAAGAATAAATCAAACAGAACGCCGACTTAGGGGACGAAAGTAACGTTAATTAACTCATCCCGCGGGTACTTTGGACGTCTTCACTCCACAGAGCTAGGAAAATTATTTAGAATCACGTATGCCGCGAACACGTTATGTAATTCCTTTTATCACAAGTGCAGTCGCTTCTTAAGGGAAATTTAAACTCTAATTGAATTCCATAGGGATTTATGGGCCGTTTGTGGAAGCACCTGTTGTAAAATGCGCGGACGATAAATTTCGCCTGTTCTGTTATTTAAGCGTGGACTTTCTATTCGTTCTTATTTCCATTCAGACTCGGCTTACTGGCCGGCTGTATTAATATAATGGGCGATGCGTTAATCCTCTTCTCCTTTGCTACATTAAACTCCGCTCTATTTGCAGAGAATCACGGATAAGTAGACGCTTAATATCGGTTTAATGCGATTTTATTGTTCCGTTTAATATCCCGCGGTCTTATTCATGCCGCCGATTTGCCGCGTTTTCCCTTGTGTATCCGGGACGCAGAAATCCCTCCGTAAAATGACGCGGACGTTCTCAAATCATTTCCCGCGAATTTTTCATTCTTGTTACTTATTCTTCCAATAATTGTCCTTTACGACACCATTTGGACATTTCAACTATCTAATATCAACCACAACAAATTGCCACGTTAACAAAGTCATTTAATTAGTGAAATTTAAACTAGAAAGTGTTAGTTTAACTCTCCTGTGTTTTAAAAATCCTAATAACACCTTCATTTATTCAATATGTTATAATAAAAATAGATTATAAATTAGTTTAAACTATGTGAGCATATTAAAATCGTAGTAGTATAATATAATCTAGTAGTACTTAAAATATAATGTATATATGCTAAAATATTTGACATAAATTCAAAAAATTTTAACAATAAATCTAGTCATTAAATTATTATTTCATACACTGCTGATTACGTATTCTGTTTGCTCAATTATGAAATCTTCAAACTTCATTTATTTCTCTATATTGCAAAACTTTCAGTTTTTAGTTTAAGAAAGGACCATAAGATTTGCTACCTCTTTAACACACGATTATGCTATTGAGGGCCACAATCGAGCCAACCCTGTTATTATCTTTCTCTATAGACATAAAAATTCACGATACGATTACAACAATTAAAACAAGATCCAACGAATAAACTTACACATGTAGTTCTAGCCTAGAAAAGTTCCGTAGGAAACGGTGAGATTAGTATATCTGAGGTGGAGCGAGAGCTGAGAAAGCGTGGTCTCGCAGAGAAGAACGGGGGGGGGGGGGGGAAGAAGAATTACAAAGGAACGGCGCCGACTTCCACGTACGCCATAAAAGCTCGCAGCAATTCCCCTGGCAACAGGCTCCGCGCGGCAAGCTCGCCAGGAACTCGGGTCGTCAAATACAAATTGCGAGGCCGACTCGGTCAAACACAGAGCGATAACTGTTTCGGCGAGCAGACGCCGGCCGGAGGTTTGCTCCTAGGAGAGGGCGGTGGTCGCGTACGCGTCCCGCGGAATTTCCAGACAGCTTTTCCACGTTGGTCACGGAAGACGGGAAGCTCGGGCCCGTATTCCCGACGTGTTCCTCTTCTTCATCGCCTTTTTCCTTTCCCTTTGCCGGAGAGCCAATATTTCCTCGCAACGCGCACGTTTACGCTCCGCGTCGGACCATCCGCTTCCCGAGCACATCGACGATCGGAGCACTCTTTTATAAATATTTATCTTCATTTAAATCCATCGGAACCCACGGTGCCCTTCTCGCTTCTTCTTCTTCTTCTTCGTCTTCGCCGACATCCGTCTTGGTTTTCTTGTTTGTCCTCTCCTTCTTCTCCTCCTTTTTCTTCTTCTACCGCTGCCGCTTCTTCCTCTTCGGTCTCCTCGCCGGGTCTGCGCGTCCGCGGCCCAACGCTCCGACCTGTATTTGTTCTTGCAAATCTTTTATACGTTTCGTACGCGGATTTGCATCCATAACGGCCACGGGCGCTTTCGTTTCCCTGCTTCCTTCCACCTCAACCGTTCCCCTTCACCCTCGCCGTCTACATTTGTCCCTTTTTCCGAGCCAACGCTCCGCTCATCCTCGACGCATGCCGTCCCATCCATTGCCGCGTAAACGTCGCCCGATTTCCTGCGAGCTATATTCGTCCTGTCTGAATGCGACCTGTCGACGCGTAGTAACGTCAAGTTCTACGCGCGACGCTACCGGGCTATTTCTCCTTACCGGATACTAGGCAGCGAGAAACAGGAATGAAACGCTCCGCGCAAGTTTTCACTCCACTCGCGGCTTCACAGTTTATTTCAGTTGCCGTGTTTTGAGCCGGACACCCGTAATCTGGCCCAGCTCTTTATTCTATTTGACTAGCTCTTTATTCTGTTCACGAAATTCAATGGGTCTTTTGTTCTCCGGAATACAAAGTTCTGTCGCTAGGTGTTCCTGCTTCTGTATACAGACTAATTGAAGTAACGAGCGAATTTATTTCATTGACTGGAAGGTTCTTAACTGAGATGTAGTGTTAGCTTTTTTACTAGTTGCGTTTTTTATAAATCATGATTTTCGTTCACGGACGCTTTTATTAAAAGTAAATACACGATTTATAACTAAATTATATATTCTTTTATATAATATTGGAAAATGCAGTAAAAAACCTGCTTCTTCATAATAAAGGGAAAACTAAATGTATTCACTAAAATCAGTGAAAAATCGACTCTTAATATAGGATTCCTGTTTGGTTTCTTCGGGAAATTAATCGTTTATGTCTTTCTCACACGTTGGGCATACAAAATAATAAATTCCGGACTTCATTGAATGCGCCATATAATAGTATTTATGGAAATAGTTGTACACTTATCAAGTTTATGATATTTATAATATAATCGAACTCGATTAATCTAGTTACCAACAAACTGTAACAAAGAAGTGTCCTCTTGTTACTAGTTGTCTTGCATTCAATAAAGTGACAGTCACAATACAGTAATGTCTAAGAACAAAAACGTTTTGAATAGACGAAAAATTGTCTATATATCAAGTACAAAAACGAAAAAATACAAGTGCTCGGTGAAGGGACAATGTTTAGAATGTTTTACAAATTCGAAGATCAGTTTGTAAAACAGTAGCTCCCTTGCTGGGGCAAACAAAATAAAAATCCCACGAACTCCGACCTTGCTGCGCTCAGATGTTCTCGATCTAGTCGCAATCGTGTCGTCAGATTGAACCAATCGCTACAAAAGTTGAGATTTCATAGGGCAGAATTTCCATTCGGTACGTTCAATTTTCACCTTATTAAAGTTACGAGAAGTCAAAGACGGCTATAGCAACGCGTTTGGGAAAGTTTTCGAGAATTCGCTTCTAGTCGCGGGCCGCTTGCTCGAGATTATTTTCTTTGTAAATTCATTTAACGTTAAAGGTGAGGTAAGTCGGTGCTCCCGGAGTTTTAATGCTTCAATTAAAAAGTACAAGGCGCAGCTTCGTCACGTACCGCCGGGACCAACTTGTTTCTCGCCTAATCCACCGGAATCGCAGATTTTCAACTTGCCGGCCTAGAATCCGGAGCGTTGATTGTAACGAATGCGAGACACACCGTGTGCTGCCGCGTTGTACTCGAACGCAGGAACAGCTGTCATGGGAATCGTTACTTGCAGTCAACCGAGTCGAACTGGTTATTTGTTGGAAAACGTAACTCCGGTTATTTTGCTTTTACTTGCTGACAGGTAATAAGTCTCGGAAGTAACTAATTCGCGTGAAGAAACTTTGTCTTGTTACAGTTTAATCAGCGGCCAAAGCGACCACTTTTTGCTGAACAGCGCAGCTGCGTTTGAACATTTGTAATTTCCTTGTTACTGTCGTGGAGTATGAGGATTGAAAAGCGAATGAAGCCTAAAATGTATGATAGTGTAGCCACGATTGACAGTTATGGTTCTATCTGCAGACAACTTACAAGTCATTTACTTCGATGTTTCAAGTTGATGGAACTGACAACCACCAATATTGTTAATGATTATCTCAGAGAACTTATGTAATTAAAACGTATACGTCATCTTCTAAAGAAAACTAAAATTATTTAATAAAATACCGGATACATTGTCATATGGCCTCGAAATTACATGGGCTTATAGAGGTTTAACTCCTGGAATAAACGTCATTTAAACCAGTCTGTTACTGTCTATACAAGTGTTACGATTTATAATACTAATTATTAGTTTTGTTTTTGAAAGTTCCAAATATACGAACGTCATATAAATATTTCTTATGGTAAATGTACATTTATTTAGAACTTTTTATAATCCTCTATTTAAATGATTATATATAAATCATAACTGTATATAATAAAAATTGCATAAAAATATAATACAATGTTTAGTAGAGTCCATAAGAAAATGGAAATATAAGAAATATTATTTATCTAGACAAAATTATCCTGCTACCACATTGTGTCCTGTTTTTGGAATTATTGATTGCGAAAGGAAATGTAAAGTTTATAATTTATTTATCAAAATTGTATAACTATTGTACAACAATTAGGAATGGCAAATTTGGATGAGATGGTATCATTGTGTAATCATGATCAAACAATGACAAAGGAGAGTTAAGATTATATGAAGTTAATCTCAGTAATTGGCGTTGCCCGCACTCTAGTTTGTAGCATTGAGATCATATTACCGAGCAATATTCCAACCGTGGTCTGATCATTGAAAAGAACTCTTTCGATTTCAAGTTGGAGATGTAATTTATTGGCGATACTTCTCGCAATCCGAACAAGCTGCGAAAGACGGACGGAGAAGATGGAGCCAGAACTTCCCACAAATCATTATGTAAGAAGCGAGCTCATTGATCCGGGCTACTTTGAGCGATCGGGCGAGCAATTGGTCTCGCGGTTATCCGACGATGGGTAAGCGCAGCCAAGGGAAAAAACGTGACCAACGGTGCAATTGATTCCTTGGTATCCTGAATGCCACGGAACACAGGCGAGCGTTCCTTCGGTGTTCTCAGTGGACGGGAACGCCGCGTTATTATTACCCTTCCGAGAATATTAATTAGAAGGCGACGACAACGACGAGCAAAGCCGGGCGGCCGCGGTCCCCGAGCTTCCCGGAACGTTTCCCGCCGCTTAACTCGCTTTTCTCCGCATTAAGATCTCGTCGAGATCTGGAAAGCCTTTTTTCAAGGGTGGCCGCCGCGGAACTTCTTATCTGCTCCCTTTTTCCGGCGGTTCACTTTTGTTCGCGACAGTTTTCGTGACTTAATATCCGTGGCGCAGCTGCTCGCCGACGGAAGACCCGGAGTTTTTCCGTGTTTTCCGGAGGAATCGAGACACACAAGGCCGACCCTCGGTAATTGTGCCGGGTGTATCTTGTTTGCGAATTACTTTCGTCGAGTTTCTGCGCGATTCATAATTTTATTCGGGTCCCGGGGGCAGCTCATTTCTCTCCGGTGGTATGAACAGCGATTCGTTACTTTCTACGACTCTGCCAGCTGATTCATGCGACTCCGCAGTCTGTCCGTTTATTATTTCGCGCGCGTGGCCGCTGATTCGTTTAAAATTTCGTTCGTGTTAAGGATGTTCCCGAGGTTGGCTTCTTTACTTCGGTATGACTTTTTCGCTACAATCTCGCTGCGGCTGTCGTATTCGTTTGGAGCACTATACATTTTGAAGTCGTGCAGTTCTCTTTGACGAATGTAAGACTTCGTTGCATCAAAAAATGATAAACGTCCGCGGTAGCTTTAAAGCCATTCAGTTAATTATTAAATCTCTGACAATCCTCCAACTGGACAGACCTTATCTCTACTTCTGTGATGTTAAAGATTTACTTCTGATATAGTCGCCTAGGCGCTCTACCGAAACATTCGTACTGTCGGTGAGAATTTTTACCGTGTGCGCATATTTGTGGTACATACTACAACAATAATACACCAATAGTACAACACTTATACAAATGCAATGTAAAGAAATAGTGGTATCAGTGAGTATCGATAGAAACGTTAACACCTCTGTCAGAAACAGAAATTTTATGGTGGTTTAACCGTAGTCGATCCATTTCTCCTTCTTTAATCGTGGTTTGAAGGTTCGCAAACAACGTCGAATTTTTTGCTCCACGAATTTATTTAACAAAAGTATCAAAGTGACGTTGTAACAATGGATTAATATACTTCCGGCGAGTTCTGGAGCGTTTCCAGCGAGCTGATACGTTTCAGAGGTGAAGCATTTCTAATTTACCTGAACGTTCTCCCCAGGGAACTCGTAGCTAGCTCGATAGCAAGGTCTGCTCTATCCGGGAACGCATGAAAGCGAGAGTTGAGCACCGTTGAGGCAGGGCGGAATCACGGAATGGTTGGCCTGGCACTGATGCACTTTCCTCTCTCGAATCTCGCTTTCGGTCCAGACGCCCTTGAGTCTGATTATACGCCGGGTCCTCTCGCCTCCTTCGCCACCGCCCCCACCTCGGCTCCCTTCGCCACGGCCTTCTCGTCACCCTTTTCACGTCAGGTGTCTAGGCCTCGTGCGTACGCGTCTGGCCCGCAACCGAGTTTGACATTCACGAGCCGGCTGCGCGCGTTCAAATCTATCGAGGCTCGTGCCACTTTCACGGCCGCCAATTAAAACATTTCCGTCGTGTTTCAACCGTGCCTGCAACATTTCTAAGAGCCCGATCCGTGCGGAATAATCATTCCTGCACATTTTAGTTGCAAAACTATGCACCCCTTTCCGCACCGAACGGAACGGTTGACGTTTTCGTATTGTCTTCCGAATTAATCGTCCTGCCAACAGTTTGACTGTCAATCCCACAACTTGGAAAACGTAATATTGCGGGGATTTATTTGTGTTGCGGCACGCAATAACATAAATGCTTGGTTATAATTGGCTGCGTCACGGAACGGAGTCTTGAATCTATGATTGGACAGTTCTTGGCCCTCAAGAATTTTATTATATATGAAAAATGCATTTTTATCAGGGGCAGTATTCACAACGAAGAACTCCTCGAGCACAGATCGTACAATCTACACATCGATCACGTTTTCGCGTTTTCCTCGCTTTTCTGCAACCAGTTATTAACTCTTGAATACGGTCCATTAACATAAGAACAGGTATAATAGCTTCACAACTACGTCACAGAAAGTTAAGTCGGCGCATGAGCCGTGTTGGGTTCAGTTTGCCACCAGTGTTGGACACGTATAGAAATAAAAATTGAGACACATGAGTGAGCCGCTTATCTTGAAAAAGGCCTAAGGCTATTTTTCAGAAACATCGATTTAGCTATTTTCATATTTACATTTCTACGTTATATACAATATACAATATAAAACATATACGATATATAATATGCAATACACATTACACGATACACAATATGTAATATATAATATTTTGACAAAACCTCTAAGACACAATTTTTAAAAGGTTAGAAAAACACTAAATGAGAAAGAGTAAACCGGTTGAAGATATGTTTTCTGTCAAAACACAAAATCCTTGAATATGTGGACTTAAAAAGGAAAATAATTAGACTTAAACTACTTTCAAAATAAATGGTTGAAATTCAATTTTGTTCAGAAGATATTTTTTTACTGAAATTTAAAGAAAATGTAAAGAAATTTTAAATGTAAAGAAATTTATTATTTTATTTATTTTTAAATGAAAGCGGATAATTCCCTTGTCCATATGTATATTTGATAATAAAATACAACGCAGTACGGTCTATGAGTGATTCGGGATATTAAGATTCGCACTTTAGAGCCTCATTAGTCAAAACGTGGACACGACATTTGCCGGCACGCAACGTGATTAATTAACAACAGCCGGACCGAGCACACGTGTTTTGCCGGAAGTCCGTAATCAGGAAAACTGCGCGACCGCATCGTGCCGGAAGATGAAAAATCCGCGGCTCGCAAGTTGCCCCAGAATCCGCGGTGCCGGGAATCATTCAGAAATCCAGCTGCTCCGGCGCAATTTCATTGAAACTTTCCCAGTGTTCGACGCATAGAAGAGAATCAAGGGAAAAACACGGACCAACGAAAACTACCCTAAAAGCGTACCACCGGCAGCAGGCAGCAGCAGACTCGGTCGGTGGTTCGGGTCGGACGCGGGGGTTTAAGGGGTCGGGCGTAGTGTCTGGAGGCGGAGAACAGCACTTCAGCTCTTACAAGCCGCCGGTATTACCAGACAGACGTTTTACTGGCGTATTTTAGCGAGCTACGTTACGTAAGCTCGAGCGTACGCTCGCGTTTTCCTGCGCGGACCGTTTGGCTCCGATTTGCATGCGCGGCCTCGAAAAAGACCGCGCGCGACGCGAGTCAGCCTCCGCCGCTACTTAGCGCTTCCGCTTCCGGCCGCGGAGCACCTCGTTAGATCGAGTCGGTGGGTGTCGTTGGCACGCACCCTCGAACTTCTGCGGCCTCGATCCTTTTTTTATTCTCTCTGTCTCCCTCGGTTTCCTCCCCCGTCTCTGTCGTTACAACGAAATCTGCGGCGTGTATGCAACGCGGACGTAAAACAAAAAAAAAAAGAAGACGGAAAAAAGCGAAAACGATAGGGGAAGAAAAGGAAGAGGAAAGAACTAGCCTGGCTTCTGTTGCCAAAAACCGAAATGAAACGCGCCCGGGGGAGAGAAGGCTCGTCGGCAACGCCTGCCAGAGTCGTCGTTGCCATCGTCCTCCTCCTAGCCGACGCCGCCGTCGTTCCGATGCCGATGATTGCGCCGCTGCTGCCGCCGCCGCCGCCGCCGCCGTTGCCGTTGCCGTGGCCGTCGCTGCTCTGCCACTGCCGCTGCTAGCTAGACGCCGGCTGTAACAGAGAGTTCTCGTTTCCCCCGGCAAGGCGAACCGTTCTCGTAGCCACCAAGACAAAACGAAAATCGGCGAATAAAGCCGGGACGGGAACGCCACACCGCGCCGCACCGCCGTGGGCCGCCACGACCTTCTCCTCCGGCTACACAATAAACCGCGGACAGAGAAGTGGGCGAGCGGAACGTAAGAGCCAGCGATTGCGGCCCGGCTAAACAGTAGCTGACTTGAGGAATGCTGCGAGCAGATTCTAGCCGCTGGGAACCACACGCACAGCCTTTTGAATTTCTTTAATACTGGAACTGCCGGACGGGTCGAAATCACTGCTGCCTGATTGTTTCTTTCATAGTAACTGAAATTAGAAAAATCTTGCCACCAGAAACTTTTGGATGTACTTCTCTATTCAAGCGCACGTTATGATAGAAGCTGCACGAAGCTCGAGTAACGCCAGTCTTGCTTTGCGATAAAACAATACCTGCACTGATATACCTGTGGTAACTTTACAGGGTATGCGCTTGTACACTTATCTATAGTTGGGTTTGCGGATTGGTATTGAAGTTACATAGTGACGAAGGTTTCATACGTAATGTATTAAATGTGTATGGTGTACAGTTCTAAGCTGAAACAAAATTTAGTTATTCTGTTACGAAGAAATTGAGAATGAAAGTCAGTTGATACATACGAGATACACAAATCCTCTCGTTTTATCGCAGTAATTATGAACAAGAGGGGCAAAGGAAACGTAGTATAAAGGATTAATATTGATTCTTTCATAAATTCTTTACTATGTTTATATTAACCCTTTGCACTCGAAGCTATTTGAAATGTAAATCTAAAGTAATTTTCCTGGCTTGTAAAATTTCTATTTTATGTAACAAAGTGCACTTTTATGCATACGAAATTGATTCTTGTCACTCGTACCAACAGTTTCACTGTTCAACAATTTTTTTAATCTAAGCTTTGATGATATAAAAATTATCTTGGAACGTGATAGGACAATTTTAGTGGTGCCTCTGAGGCACCACTCGAGTACGAAGGGTTAATATCTGAGACGAGCCGTGAATTTTTCAGAAGAAATATTGTCGCCCTCTCAATATCTTAATGTTATCCTGCCAAAGGCATTATTCGGTCGCTACGTCATTTTTGAGGTTATCTATACAAAAATATTTCGATATTTCTTGCTAAATTTTTCGCGCCAAAAGACGTTATAATTACATAAACTAAATACTAGTTTCAATCCTTCTTGCGTCTCGTGCGAACGTTCTTTCAAAATCTACAAATACAATTTATGAGCTGAAAGAACTATAAAACCGATGAATTCCAAATCAGTAACTGTAACTGCGAAAATGAAGCAATTTTCTCTGAACCCCGTAATTTACACTGGTTCCGGTGTAACGCGATTTCACACGACATAAAGTTTTATTGGTTCACAACCACAATGCAGCAGCGCCGTGTAAACTGGTTGAAACTTTGCAATTAATTCGCCGGCAAATGAGCAGGATAACGCTAAATAATCCGTTGGGCTGGCATTCCATTGGAAGGGTGCCTTGTCAAAGTTGCACAACGGTTTAAATCGAATTGAACAAACGTTTTCCTAATCTGGTGGTAGGGTTGCTGCGGGTCACCTTGGTCTCCATTTCGACCAAACAAAAGCACAGAGAACCCTGGTGTCCCGGAAAACACGGAATCCGCTTTAGCGAGGCCGACGCTTGCCCATAATTTACAATCCATCGGGCGCGAGTTACACGGGCCGCCAATATGTAAACAAATTCTATAAACTTGTTGTCGTACGGTCGGATTGCTGGCCGGTTTGCTCGTGACAGTAGTGGCGTGCTACCAAGCGGACATATATTCCGGTCGACTTGCTGCCCGCCCAGCCAGCCGGCTCTCTCTCTCTCTCTCACTCTCTCCCTCTCTCTCTCTCTCTCACTCTCTCCCTCTCTCTTTCTCTCTCTCTCTCTCCCTCTCTCTTACTCTCTCCACGGTCGCTTGTCTGCGATTCTGTCTGTACCGGTTAGCATCGGCATTGCTTTGCATTAGTTAGACGGAATCCGTGACGACGTGGGTCTGATGGGCTCCGCTAATGGGCCACCGATTTAATTACGCCGAGTCCTTTAACCCATTTGCTGGCGGGGATCGGGCCGAAAGAAGCGAACGAATAATGAACTCCCGCCAGACTAGCCTTAAAAGCGGACACGCAACGCGAAACACACAAACTGCGAGAACCAAACCCGGGAAGCGCCGCTGAAAACTTGTCGACGCCTGATAAGCGATTATATCCCCGATCTACGGAGCAAGATAACGAAATTGAGCGATTACTCGACGCTACCTGATCGCTCCGACGTCTCGCTGGCTGATGGAGATTAAACGTCCGAATCGGGATTCGTAACTCCACACTTTCACACGCGATCCAGCTGACTCGATTCAGAGAAGCCCGCTGTTTTCAAACTGCTGAGATAGTTGAGATTATCAGCAGTTTGCGCCACTCAAACGAATATCAACTCGGCCTCTAGGATTAGAAACTATTAGAATTATACTTACTTGTGGAAATAATTTTAATATTTTTCATTATTTGATATTTCAATTAAAACTTTTATTAACTATAGGGAAGTATTAAAAATGTCCTTCCTTTATGTCTTCGTTAACCCCTTCCACTAAAATAAAGAGTCAGACTCGTGACACTGATTTCATGCAAGATCTACTAAATATGAACATTATTAATTTCTTCTAAATCGAAATAAAGATAAATTCTTCTCTTATCAAAGTCTAGAAACTAGCATAAAGACAAGAAACAAAAATTGTCTGGCCCTATTATTAAAAATATTAAGGACAAATAAGTGCTAATCATCGCAACGCGAAAGAAATCGTAGTGCAAGGGGTTAATTAACGTGATTCAAATCAGAAAAGACAGCAACGATCAGAAGAGACAAAATAAATTATCACATGCCTTGACAACTAAAGCATATTAGGTGTAAAATAAGAAATTATTTGTTATATTGATTTTTGCATCCATCCTATTAATTTTCATGTTAAAATTTCTGTTAGTTTGACACTTTCCACTGCGAGGTATACATCATTCTTCGAACATCATTTCACCAATATACATCATATGCATTCAGTGTAAAATTTATTCACCGTTATCAAGCCTCAACTATCGGGTAGTGTTTTAATTAACTGCATCCGGAGTGACGGTTGTGTGAAAGGTTCGACATACCGATCATTTCCGTCCACGCACGCGCATGCATAATTTCTCCTACGATTTACACAGAAAATTGTAATTTTGTACAAAGACCTGCAGTTCATGCAAACAGCTCGGAGAGCAGAGGACAGGTTTTCGTGGCAAAGTGTTTCATTGTTTGGCTAAAATCGGGGCGACCGCGTTGTTTAGGGAAAAGGAGAAGTTAATTCGCGGAGGGGTTACAAACGACCGGGCCATCAGGGGGCTTAGCATCTGAGCCCATGCTTCATTGACGTAGTCGAAGATAAAGGACCCGGCGATCCAACGAAACGCCACGGCAATGAGTGCGGCAAGGGGCCGAAGATTCGACGGTCACGTAATCGACAAACGGAGGGTCTCGGACGTTTGTTTGTCCCGCAAGAGTGGCATTGTTACAGAGACGCGAGCTGGACACGCGAGCTTCTACTTAATGGGGTTTCTGTGTTTGACACGTGGCCACAATCTTTGTCTTTTCTGCTCGTTTCCGGCTCTTCGATTGTTCGCCGAATTGAACGGCGCGCTGGTTGCTTGCTCGCGTGGTCGCAACTGAATTTATCAGCCCGATGGAAATTCCGCACGACGCTAGGATTTACTCGGCCCCCCATCGGCGTGGGCCATAACGGTGCTCGCGTGCGCCCTCTTGAATTAATTAAGATTTTTCTGGCCGCCTCCACAGATCTCTGCGTGTGACGAATGATTCCGAACTTTTCTTTAATCGTCGACTTTTACGCAATGAATCGAACGATGACTTCTCAGATTATGAAGAAATCGTTGCATTAATGATTATTGTGTAGTTATCAAATTCTCATAAAATAGTTTCCCTTTCTTTACTCTTTCTTTTTATCGGGTTTAATAAGTATTTCGCAGATATCTTCCACAATAGTAAGACATAAAAGAATATATCTTTAACCCTTGACCGTACCATCTTCTTCATAGTTGCAATGATTAGAAGTTTTTCTGTAGTATCGCATGTCTGCATTTAGTTGAATGCTTAAATATTATTGACAAGTGAACAGGATTTTATTTTTACTTAAAAGAACGGAATAATTTTTAACAGGTTTCCCTATAAATCAAAATCTGAAATCAATGTGTACTGAAAAACGATTGGTTTACTTCAAAGTATTTTTGAGAACGTACACTTTAACCATCGCTTTAATTGAACTAAGTTTAAATAATTTATCCTTTTAATTTTTATTCTTTACCAAAGTGTAGACAATTGGGAAGCATTTCCGTATTTCTATATGAGATTCCAGTAACGCTGAAATTATCCATCCGACGAATTCAATATCCTCTCTTCCACGTAACCTATAAAATAAATTACATTGCGACCGTCTCTTTCATCCGTAAGTCGAAGGAGGCAACAAAGGGACGTGCCGTAAGTGGCGTGGCAATTAAGTTCTGTAATTCGTCGGGGCTTTACTGCATTAAGCGCGAAAATGTTCCCGTCGCCTGCTTCATTTCCGAAAAAAGGATGGGCACACACGCGAAAGCAATTGTAATTACTCTTCCACAATTTCTTTCGCGCTCTGCGAGCACATTACACGGTACTTTCAAAAAACAACGCTGAACAATATGAGTTCAAAGGACAAACATGTAAAACCCTTGGACGGTTTACCGGATCGAAAATGTCAATTTAGGTTCAAGATTTCTTGCCCTCTCCCGCTCGTCGAATTTTTCCGTAAGTTGGCCCCAGCACGGCACGACCTGATACGTCAGACCGGTCGTTAACGTGGAAAGCAAACACGAAATCGCGTCTGTCGCGAGCGCACCTAATACAGTTTAAGCGTCCAGGGTGTATAAAGCGAATTCATAAAACGACACGAGCCCTGCAATAATCGAGATCGTAGTCTCGGCCGAGTGGAGAGCGGGGCGGCGTGGATGATGCAGTAGGTGGCAGGGTAGGGCAGGGCACGGGAGTTGGGATGGCCGGGGGTGTGGGTGAGGGAAAGGGAGAAAGAGAAAGAGAAAGAGAGAGAGAGAGAGAGAGAGAGAGAGAAAGAGAAAGTGAGACGGTAGAAATGGAACGAAAGAGAGAATGAAAGAGCGAAAAGAGGGACAGGGAGAAAGAGAGGAAAATCTGGGAGCTTCGTTGGCATCCGGTCTACTCGGCGCGGCAGACTCATTAAGGGGTTATTTCAAAGTTTAACTGAATCGAGTCGAGAGGGAGAGATGATAAAAACTCAGACCTCCCTCGCCCCTCCCCGCGGGCCGCCTACAGCCCATCCCCTGTATCCTTGTTTCTCGCTTTCCCTCGTGCACCCTGACCCCTCTATCCTCTATCCTGTCTCTGTCGTCCCACGGCCATCCCCCGGCTCGGATAGACTTCTTTACCACCCCATGGCCGACACTCTGTACCGTCGGCAATATTAATTAACGTCATCCTGCAGCCGCAGTCTAGATATTTGCAGTTTGTTAGCTGAAAAGTCGCTAAGTCGCGACGCGCCCCTTCCCCCTTTCCTCTTTCTCTCCCTCCTTCTCTTGCAGCCCTGATCCTTTCGGAAAGAATCTCTTCTTACTTCTTTTCCGTTGCCGACGCCGGCATCGCCGTCGTCGTCGTCGTCGCAGCAGCAGCAGCGTTTAACGTGCGTAGATCCCTCCTCCGAGTTCCCGGTCCCCTTTTTGCTGGACTCCGCTCCGCCAAAGTTCCGCCAGAAGCGGCAGCGATGGGGGATGGAAACGCCCGGAGGTTTCGAGAGCAGGGGAGGCGCGAGGTCGTATAATAAATTAATCTTCGTCGGGGAACGGAGCTTGATAATCTGCTTAATCGCCAATATCGAGGCAAAGTGGTGAGAGGGAAAGAGAGAGGGAGAGAGAGAGAGAGAGAGAGAAAGGGGTGGGGGAGGAGAAGACGAAGACAGGAGGACCGACGGACGTGTCTCAGAAGCTCCGGAAACTCGTGCACGGTGCCGAATCGAAATTCAAGCGACGAAAAAGAATGACGCTGTATTTACAGGCGTCCACGCCCAGCCCTCTCTCGGCCCCGTTTCTATTCAATTACAAAGTGATCAACGTCCAGCCCCTCTTCAACACGTTTAACGACTCCAGATGGAAAGCTTTGTACGGCTTCTCGCAATTTCCCTTCGCGCCTCGCGCCGAAACGCTCCCCGCCCTGTGTTCACGCCCGGAGCGCGTGCACCGGCTCTCTCCAACCTGTTATCCCGGTTTCTTTGAGTCCTCTTTTTTCCTTGGCCGCCTCCGCTGTCCCGTGTTATCCGAATCGATTGGGGAAACACGATTGCCGGCCCGGAGCCGCTCGCGCCTTTCACGTGTTCTGCGATAAGCTGTCCACGTCGCGTCCCGTTCGAGATACATGCAATTCATTTGTTTTTTAATCGCGTTCGCTCGCTTTGGCGGACTGTCCCCGGGACCGCTAGGCGGTAACCGATTCGAGTTTGTAGCAAAGAGACTGAAGAATGCCGAGCCCCCATTTTTCTACCATCGGATGCTTCTTGTCACTAGCTTTTAATTCTCTAGACTCAGTCTTTCTAATTTGCTCTATTTATTATAACAGCATGACCTTTCAACCTACCGAGACTGCAGGTGACATCAGAAAGTGTAATTCCAACTACGTGCGACTGGAGTCAGTCTAGCGATGATCTATATCTGGATCAGCTAGCGATTGCCCAGCAATTGTTTGTATTTACATTAGCTCGGAGATGAGCGGCGCAACAGTCTCTTTAATTAAACTAGTTTCCCAGTGAATCTGCACGCACCCGAAAATTCCAGTTGGCCAAGCGATTCGCATCTGTCGGGGATTAGACGAGAAATCATTCGGCGAAATCGCGACGGGGCTAAAGTAGCTCGATCAGGCTGATTTATACTGCTAATAAATAGCTTGGAATCCTCGAGGAGGCCGACTAAGGTGCCTCGATACGAGGCGGCTGGCTCGTGTTCCCGGCTATCCGGTGGCGTGTAAACAAATTGGCAGTAATGACGTTGCAATTTGTCAGATCAGCCGGGGCACACGTACGGGAGCACGGGGTCCCCTTGGTGGTGGTGTACGCGTATGTTTGCATATGTGACGCACGAGGGGTGAGATTGGTGTCTGATGTGGCGGTCCGCGCGCAGGTATACACACCTGTCTGATTTGCATACGTACGCGCCTACCGCAGGTGTTCCCCAGGCTTGCGCTCACCAGACCGAGGATAAGATTGCGTCATTTCACGGTGCTCCGAGGAACGATTCGATCCATCCGAACGCGGAGGATCGCGCTCTATGAGATCCTTACGCCGGAATTCCCCGCAGCTGGAGGCGGTTCCTCGAGGAAGTTGAACGATTTCTTCGAAACGCCGCGGAGGGATTTAAATGGAAATTTCGTTGACGGGCACGTTTGGCTTCTGAATTTAATGGGATAGATGAAAGCAAACGACGACGTCCCAGTGAATTGTCCTCGTCCATTTATCATCCCCCCAGCTGCGATTTTCATTTGCCCGAGACGCACCGAGTATGGAATACGGCGCTTCCACCATTGGCTGATTACTCCCGTGATTCTCTATTCACCTGGAGTCGTGTCTTATTTTTCTAGTGGCTCGTTCACTCTAGACATAATTCTAAAACGCAGTTACCCCTAGTATAATACTTTCATCGAGATTAAAAGAAGCTAAGATATCTCCTCCAATTATGATGTCTTTGTATAAAACCACCTGAAATGAATTTCACATTTAATTATAATCATTGTCAGTCAAAGCTCGTGTTAAGGTTGTGTTTTTTGTATTCTAATGTCAACGAACAGATAATGTTCCTCGTAGTGTTGTCACAAGCATCGACATGTCAGTGTAACTGCTCTTTCACACAGCTTATTCGTGCATCGATGCAGTCGAAGTTGTGCATAAAATTCTCGAGTTACTCTCAGATTAAATTCAAAATAAAAAAAAATCATTTACCCTGAAACAAAATTGAGATTATGTATCCAGTAAAAAAGGTGTTCGCAGATCTTTCGCATCCGTTCAATACCAACAATTTCGCTGAACGCATTATCGCGAGAGCTGCGAGTTGGGAACTTAGAAAATAGGTTCCTGCGAAGAAAATTTGTTAATGGAATCACAGTTGGACGGTCCACGGACGATAAACTATTTTTCAAGTAGTTGGACGATGGAGACCATTAGCGGAGTGCTTCCCGTTTCAAGAAGCGAGCAGCTCGAAACGTGCAACCGGAATGGTTAATCTTACAGGTTTCAAGCAGCTTCACTCTCTTAACGAGACTTTTATGGAGGAATATGTAACTGCGTCCGGTCAAAAGTCGTTTCAACTTTCGCGACTGTTTGCGGTTACGCGTAGACACCGAGGAGACGCCGCCCGCTAGTTAACTATTCAACGTTCCTCCTTGTTACCAACGCTAATATACCGTCGGCCTCGTGCAACGCTGTCCCGGATAAATGCACGCTGCTCGAGCGTATAGTGCATGAATAAATCTTAACGAACACATCCACGAACGGAGATCGCTCGCATCGATCTATTTCATTGTGTTTCAATTAGCATTTGAAACCTAACGATCCACGATACCAATTAACCATTCAACGTGTCTCCTTCTCTGTTTCAGGTAAGAACGATCCAAGCACCGAACAGTTGTGTGAGAGAGAGAGAGCAGTGTGGAGGTTGCAACGCGATCTCGTAGAGCGTGAGTATGAATCCGTTGCGATCCCCGTGGCACCTATTTCGCAATCTTGAATTCATTTGCGGTGTCGCGAGCAGAAAAAGCCACGAGTCTCGATTATTATGACATCGTGGGATATTGTTAATAGCGTTCGGTTATGACAGTGATTCCACGAGCTCGTCTTTTGTTACGATTTCAATTATTGATAATGTCCTTGGGGACAAAATTTAAAAATTGAAGATCCATCATTATTTTAATCGAAAAATAATTTTTCTTCATTTTGTAAATGTGATTGGCATTTAATTTATTCTTACTGCTTATCAAGAGTGTTTAAGTAGACCCTTAAAATATATGTCTCTAATTTCACCGATGAACTAAATTAATAATTTAAATAGAACACGAGACGAACGAGCAATAATTTAATGAGGCCACTAAGCGACTACTGGAATGAGAACTCAATATCGATCACTATGCCTCGAGTCGATAGATTTCACTTCGTCAGGGTCTCCGGTTATCGCGGCCGCGAGTAAAAACAGTCTCGGAAAACCAGGAACCATATACATAATCTAATCGACATTGCCGGCATTCCGCGTCCTTGTCCTACTACCGCGGAGATCGAGATAGATCAAAGTATCGGCGAATATTCGGCCGGTGGATTGACAACGGTCTGTCTGCTTTGACATCAGTAGAAGGATAGTGGTCAGACAGGAAGGTTTGCGGCGCGGTTTACACAGAGAGAGGGTCTGGTGGGGGCGAGGCCGGCAGAAGGAAACGACCGTTCGCTTTAATTACGCGGAGCCATTGTTGCGGCCGGTTGTTTATAATTAATCGTTCGAAAGCCTGTCTCTGCCGAGGACAGATATGACGGCCAATAAAGTTCGTCGCCGGCCGCGGCACGCTGCCGGGGAATTTCGTTATCGTGGAATTCCGGTCTGCGAGCCGTCCAAATCGAAATCCGGAGCCGATCGTCCCTCCAGAACTGATCGGAATGCCAAGTGTCACCCTCGTTGTTACTTTGACGTTGCCGGACCTCCAACCGGAAACAAAAACGATACAAACGTTGCCCGGAAGAAAACGGTCGATAAAATTGTGAATAAAGGATTGATTGAGCTCCTTTGATCATCGGACGTGCGCCGCCTGCCGCATCGCCTCGATCATTGATCCGTAAGCTCGGGAACATGTCGCGGAAAACTTATGGGCTTCATTAAGGGCGCATTATTCGCTAATTGGCCGCTCGCAGTTTTACCTCCTTTTTTTATTACCACCCAGCGCGCGAAATTTTTACGTTTCGTTGCAATAAATATTTTTAGCGCGTGTTTTGGAACATTTTTTGAGCTCGAAAAATGGCTAGAATGATAAGAATTTATTTTAAACTTCACGCAATTTTTATTACAGTGTAAGCTTGAACAAAGAAATTTATTGCAATCGTTTCTTCAAATAGTTCTTTTAATTTTAACAATTTAAAAATAAAAATTATGAGCCCGGCCATTTTACCCAACATGGTAGGTTCAGTATTAAACTTTGTAACAGGTCTTTTGTTTCTTATACTATTTAATATTGCAACGTAAAAATTAATTTTAGTTAACGGTAAATTGTTCTTGTCGATCGAGTGTTAATTTTGATTCAATTCAATGCGTAAAGTTTAAATATAGTATTTTGAAAATTCTGCTCGTGGAGTGGATGAAAATTTATCTTACGTTAACGCGAGAATGGTCGACTGTTCGACTGTTGGCCACGAAGCAAAGACAGTTGTCGGTATTAAGAAACTCGAGGCAATTGAACCGCAAGCGATTACTGTATTCAACTAGCACAGATCAGCGGGTCATTCGGGTCGAACGTTCCGAAAGCTGGCATCCCATGCCAAATTCAAATGAGCCATACTTAATTTCGAGCTCCGAGGTTTTTGCCAAATCGAACGGCGTACCTTCTGTCTTCGCCCCTTCCACTAATGCTATTCAAATCAAGCTACTCGCTACTTTATATCCGCTGTTCCAAACAACTTCGTGAATATCATAAACTTATACATACTCAATTTTATTAAACAGTTATTTAGAAATCAATTTTTTCTGCCTCCACCGTAAAAGTTATTTTTACGACAGTTGCGCAGAATTATTCTGTAATGTCTTCCAAATACAAGAGTATATTTTTAATGCAATTATAAACAGTTACATGTTTGAACAATACTTGAACAAAGCGAAGCACGGAGAAACGCACGAAAGAAAATCGATTTAGAAAGAATACCACGCCCGGTTACAAATGTTTCAAACATGTTTAAATATACATAATGTTCGAAATTAATATGCTGCCACATTTGGGAGAGTCTAAAGAATATTTCCTTGTAAAAATAATTTGTCTAGCTTTGACAGCTATAACAGAAGAATTTCCGAAAGTTGTAAGACTGGCTGTCTCGCCCCGACCACGGATTCCGAACTCTATTCCGCGGCCAATTATCTTAACGGAATAATTTGGTGCAGTGCCGCCGCTTGGCCCGGGATGGATACGATTTTCGTTTTTCCGGTCGGAGGGAACTCTCGTCCTTTTTTCTGCGCAGTCCGCGGTCTAAGGTCGGCCGTTTCTGACAGCGGCGCTCGTCGCGGTGAAATAATGCCGTGCGGCGTGGGTGTGGAGCGGGTACGATATTCCGGCCACTTTTTCTCTTCCCCGGGAACCTTTTCATGGAAGCCATTCGATAAAGTGATTAGGTAAGTTCCGACGAAACCAGGGAAAAAGGTGGCAAACAGGCGGCGGCAGCGAAGAGTTTCTGAACGTTGCGTGGATGGCGAAGAAGGTGGCGGAGGAGGCTGTCGGCCTAGGGTGGTTCGAGAGGGTTGCGGGGGTGGGGGACAAAATGAAATGGCGGTTAGCCAACAGTTATTGCAAGTCACTTCGGTGCCATAGAATGGAGTTATCTCCATTGGTCCCCGTGCCGCTGCTTCGTATTCACGGGAAGAGTTTCACGGTTTCACGAAACAATGCACCGGCACCAGTTACGGCGACGTGCAACGCGCTTAATTGATCGTAAAATTGAGCGATTTATTAAGTCTTACCGCATGCTAAGTATCCGCTGGGAACGATGGATGTTGGGAACAATTGTTAGCAGCTCTCCCCCTGCCCAGCCGCGCTCGCGGAGCGAAGCGTCGCACTGCGGCATCGCCGCGTTCCGCTCCGTTAACGGAACGCTTTTCTCGTCGAGTCACCTGCTGAAACGAGACCCGCCCTACCCCCGGCCCACTTTTTTCCGTTTCGTTCGTTCCCGCGTACCAAGCTGTAGAAACGCGCCGGGGAACAAGAGGACAGGAGACTGTGCCTGTTCCGGTCACCATCGATCGCGCGATCCCGAGCAACGCGAATCGACAACGTTACCATGCGATAATGCCGGCTGATAACGAGTAGTTTCTCCACAGATGTACAGCATGCTTAATGTCGTCACGCGCCGGCTCTGTGCGGCGTACGCGCGTAATTTCATTCTCTGTATTGAGCGCGCGTTCCGCCAGTCACTTTTCGCGGAAAACTATCACGCGGCCACCAATACGCTCGGACACTTGGCACGGAACGTGATCGTTCACCCTCTGCACACGCTATAGAGGATCCCGCTTCCCGAGTAACTAGGCAACTTCGGTCCGATCGCGACACCAACGGAATTATTTATTGCTCGTGTCCGATATAATTAGCTGCTTCCAGAATTGCAAACGAGCAAACGAAAGAAAAGCTTCTGGTCAGGGTCTCGACAGAATACTCGATTTGTTACGGCTTCTAAACTCGTATGGAGAAAGACCGAAAGCGATTCACGGATCGGAAGAATTATTTATTTGCGGTAGTTGTTCTGGAATCAGAATATTCAATTTGCAAATGTTAGGCGGTGTCTACAAAGTAACATTGGTTCTTCTAGGAAACAACGATTACATTATACGAACAAACTATTCCGTACACGCCTTAGCTTATCTTTTCACGTATGATTGAATCATTCCAGATTCTTAATGAATACAAATGCCTTTCCCTTACTTTAACTTCAGAGCCTGTATTCAAGGACTGCAGATGTCTTAATTTCTTTTTGCTTAAATTAATTCGATGATTGAAAGTAAAATACACAAATTCATTGGTCATCGACAGGTAATACAGATTATCTGGGAATTAGAAACTAGGTACATGTGTTCACGACCATTCTAGGCTATGATTTTTAATATCTAGGTCTTCCAAGGTCTACCGGATAATTCTATCTGTTCTTAAAATGGGAGGAAACAATAAATATTGTATGCACCAATATTTATAGTATTATTATGATAATTTAATATAAGCATAACTTATGCCCTGTTGCCAGCATGATGGCGATTTATGAATATTATTTTTTAGAAATATGTGTCGCAAATAAAATGACATTAGCAAACATAATTTTTCGGTAGGTCTAACATGTTCCAACTTGATATGCAGTGCAGAAAAGTTTAAAGTATCATATATAGCGTCTTAGCATAGTACAGTTAATTCTCTCTCATTGTCTCTCAACTTGTAAACAAGTATGTATAACTTGGAAAGAGAAGATAAAGTAGAACTGTGAGGCTCGAATAAGGCTCAGAAAACATTTTTCTTTAATGGAACTTTTGCCAATAATTGTAAAGTTTTTCTGACTAAAAGAAGATTAAACATGATATTCCTTTTTGCAAGATTACAATGATTTTAATGGAAATTAATATTAAAATAAAATTAATATTAACTTAAATTTTTTAGGAAACCTGTGAAACCAGAGTGTCTTATTTCAGAGAATAATATTTTACAACTGTTCTTACATTAATTTCAGGGTGTAAGCATAATTCATTAAGTATGGTACAGCTATACGAATATAAAAAGTATTCACTTAACTTTTATTTTATGTAATTAACCAATGCATGTTATTTCACTGCAATTTTATAAATTAAAATCATTTCGATACGGCGGGAGTATAAGTTAAAAAACAAATGTTTACTGAGGATATCGTTTCACTGGTTTCCTAAAATATTTATTATATTTATAATGTAATCTTACAAAAGTTATATCCTGTCCGGTTTTATTTTAACCAGAGAAACCTCGCAATTGCCAAAAGGCTCAATAAAATAAAAAAGTTACACGTTCCATTATCTACCCTTCACTCGCTTTTCTACGTTCGGAAAATGTGTAAGACACTTGTCTCGCGAGAAATTTCGGCCTTGGAGCATGCTGTTAGCACAACCCGGAGCCTGATAGTAGAACCTCTTCCCAAATTGTCCATTTTCGTTTAGAAGCTGAGGGACAATGTGAGAGAAATTAGCGTAGCGCGGAAACGGGCGGATGCGCTGTCCTCGTCGCGCGACGCGATCAGACGCGTTGTCAGCGAAGAATGCAAGGTTTCTCCGTCGAAAGGAAGTTTATCCCGGCTCCTGTCGCGTTGCTTGGTAACGCAGGCGCGTTAAGTTAGTCGCTCGACCGAAGCCGCAGGAAAATCGAGGCAGACGCTATTACGCGCAACCTTGCGGCGAAGGTTGCGCAACGGCTAGCAAAGCGCACACGTGGTGTCGGTCTGTGACGCAGCTGGACGCACGTAAATGCATCTATGCACGCATGTACACACGCCCCGACGCACACTCGGACAGTCGTCCGAGAGCACAGACGTGTAACTAGGCACGCTCGGCCCTGCCAATTGACTCAAATGCACACTTACCCTACATCCTCGGCAATTACATAATGGGGCTCCCGTGAACCGTGGATCTAGCCGCCCGACTTTTCACAATTTTCGATGCGCAGCCGCTTCCGAGCCTGTGCGCCTTAATCAGACGAGAACGAGTGGCTTGATATCGATCGACTAATTAGAATTGGGTTTTGATAAAACCCAACTTTACCCGGAGCTGGCTTCTTCGCAATAAGGTTTCCATTGAAAGAGTTTCGTACTTGCATGTTCGCCTTTTAAGGAAATGTTGCGATCTGTAGAAAGTATAAAAATCGTGTCCTTTGGACACTTTGAAAACCGCCGTGTTTAGTGTTAACACTATTGACCAACAAAAGGACTTTTTTACGAATTTATGGACGTCTGTTAGAGTCACCCAAATCCATATTTTCTAATTTTCTCTGATTTGATTTTGGGTCTATTTTTTTCAGAGCAATGTGGCTCTAAGAACTTGAGGAACGGCTTGTAATTTTATTTTATTTTACGTTGATAACAAAGGTAACAGAGAGTGTCATCGAAAACGTTGAATGATGAGTCTTGTATTGAATTTGCGCTGGATATTAGACAGCGGCTGAATTTCACGCGTTCCCAAATATCGCGTATGTACGCAGCGTAGTGATTAAAATCCGACGCAGATCGGCTAGATAGAGTCCGATTCAGGCATGAATGACGTAGTGCAGGCAGCGGATAGCAATCAAGCGAACAAACAAGCGAGCATAATAATTTAAACAATGCCGGGGTTCAGACAGGTGCTCGCTTAGAACGAGGAGTTGCGGGGAATTTGAACGTCGCGTCGGTCACTTCGTGGACTGATTTACCGATATCCCGGCTGATTAGTTAACTATAACTAGATTGAATTCGATGGCGGCGCCGGGAGCTTAGGTTCGAAGTTACCGGGTCTGGTGTATTGGCTCCCGAATGTATACGACGATTACGGTCGTGGATTGTCGACGGTACCCGTCACGGTTCCCTGTCGCGGGTGGAAACTTTCCGCGTGGAAACTTTTGATGAGACATTTGAAGGAAATAGAACTGCGTGCTACTTACACACGCGACGACGAAACTTCGCCCCTCGGCCCCGCGTCGAATCCACTCCGGGATATAACGCGAATAATTGCCGGCCTCGAATGTTTCCAAAATACCAAAACAGTTATCCGTCACGAGTTATTTCGCGACAACTAATTCCGGCCGTTGCTTCCGGGCGACAGATCGCTAATTTGTCGCTCAACTTTCTCTCGTCGCCGGCACGTCAGTTCGTTCGAATCGAATTCACACCGGTTCGGAAATTTCATTCGATGCCCGGCCCGTCAAGATCGTTAAATGCCCGCCATTTGTTCTCCGGTTGCGCTGTTTAATTCGCAAAAGTTGCGAGCAACAGCTCGTACAGTTAAGGCGGCGCGATCAAAGGACTCCGTGAATAGTTTGATATCCTCTCGCTCTGTTGAAAAACCTGGTTTTTCATTAATTCACAAACTCGACGGCGAAGTTGCGCGGAAGTTTTCGCGACGAGCAACACCAGTTATCGCTTAAGGTATCGTTCTACCTTATTATGGAAGGTCAAACACTTAGCCCAGCTTCTTGGCGGCACTCTAGAAGCAGAATGTCGCCGAAGTTCTGTCTTGTTTGGCGGAACTGTTTCAACAATATTTTCAAAGAAATATAACATTTCTTTGCTTAATTGTTTCGAGTTGCCGACGGTAATAAATCGGCCACCAATTCTTCTGAGTCATCGCTTTACTTTTTTGCATTTTCGTTTATTCATTTTCGCAACGATTCACCCCACAAACTTACCGATATATGTTAAATTGTGAAACAAGAATTAAGAAATTCAACTTTACAATAGCAATTGATAGATTGCGCGTAACATTAACGCACAATAAAGGTTTTATGGGCATGATACCAATTACAAAGAACGTCAGAAGAATTTATGTTGCACGAAGATCGTGAACCCTGAAAAGATTTGAATCGCCAGATACGTATCCATAAGCGTCAATGATTGAGACAGGATGACGAATATATGTAGTAATAATTGAGTATATCCGGCACTCGCGTGTAATTAGCTGGCTGTGGAAAAACGCGAGTGTTGTTCTATAAACGGTACATACCCAGCGTGAACGTCTCGCCGTCGCGTGGGTCGAGTAGCTAGGAAGCAATAGTGTTCGGCATGAATGGGCTTCACGCATCGTAGCCCAGCGTGAACGGAACGAAGTGTTTCACGCACGACAGTCAATGTCTCGGCCAGGATTTACGATCATGTAGCACGGACAGTAAACGTCAATGGTGATATTTACGCGCGGCCCGCGAGCTTTGACTTTTATTATTTGGCCGCCGATGGTGTCAGTGTCAAGCAGTTCTAATTATAGGAAAAGAAACCCCGGGAAGCGTGTTGCAGCGTCGCGGAGGTGCCCAGCTGGTGGATTTCTCGGCGGAGGTGCCGCCGACTCTGTATTTCCCATTAGAGTAGCTAATGAACGTAATCAGCAGACGTAATTACCGCATTGTCCGTTCGTCTATTAATTATTAGCGGTTTCTTCGTTTCGTCTGGGTGCCGCTTAATGAGGCGACATCCTGTGTGTGCCACTGCAAGCTGTTCGAGCCGCAGCTCTCGGCTCGATCGTTACGCTGCCCCCGTGACCATACGGAAGCTCCCGCAGGGAAATTAAACGTGATTGTCACGTTTTTCCAATGCCAGTTAATAATCGGGCCAGCGTGGAAACCCGGCCGGCCGGCCGGCCCTCCTCCCCTTCGCGCAATATTAACGCCCCTCACGGACATTGAATAAAACGTTTCGGGGGCCGGAACGCGGTTACTTTGACTGCGCAATACCAATTTTTCACCTTAACGGCGCGACGGTTCAACGCATTCCCCTTTACCACCCTTTACGGCCCCGAGATACTGGTTTTTCGATCCGGAACACGATTTCTTCTCCGTTCTTCCCGATATCGTGCTCTACACAGGCTTCTCTGAGGGATTTCAAATTTTTCGATGCAGTTGACGATGGGAATAGTGCATATTAAGACTTTATTTATTGCAAGCCTATCATCAGGTTTTCCGACGCCTGTATTATATCAGAAATCTAAACAAAAGCTCGATAATGATATTTCAAATCATCATTTAAAAAGTATTTGCTACCTTATAATTAGTCTAAATAATTTGATGGATTACCCATGTGATTTTTCGACTTTTGTTGGCTCTGCTATACTTGAAAAATGTCTCCTTTTTTAAATTGCAACATAAATTTACTTTTTAAGATGGAGATTATAGTAAAACCGCCAAGTTGCATCATCGATCCAATTTTAATTCGAATCTTCTGTCATCTCGCGACGCGAATAACGATTGATTAGTTATTTAAAACAGCGTCGCATCAGTATGAACGTCCAGTAAAACAGTATTGGTTTCCAGAATTAAATGGAAAACGACCATATAAATTTGTCGATGAACGATGACGATTCAGCTCAAAAATAGCAATAATACTGATCGACAATGCAATATTTCGTAATGCAGAAATATTGCATTGCAATGTTAAAAATGGTTTTCTCTGTTCGCTAAACGCAATAACGCGGTCTCGTGTTAATAATCGCGAATGCCGCGGCTGAATAAAGTGTTTCAGAACGGGGCGGCGTCGCCGGGAGTAATTACGACGTTCATTCAATGTAAATTTTTCATTTTAACACATCAGTGGTTCAACGCTTGCCACCCCTGCCACCCTCGCATCCGTTATATTTTTATGTAACGACCGGACGCTTAATTCTCCGCTGGCGGTTTAGCAATTTAGGCGCGCGCGAGCTAGGAAACGACTTCCGTATCCTTCTCCCCATTATTCGGTCTCTATTTCTATGGTAATTAACCTTTTCCGCGAGCACCGAGCCGGTCGAATGGGTCAGCATCGATTATTATACTTTCGTCACGGCGACATTCGTTTCGCCGATTACCGAATAATTTCCTCTTGCAGGAGTGCCAACGTTCGATTCAATTGCTCGGATACCGTGGGCCATAATTAATCTGGCTCCGCGTAAAATGAGTTCGGTAATGAGAACACGATCGTGTCCGAGCGCACAAACTGATCTCGTTAGAACCATCGCAGCAAGAAACATCATCCTCTTCGCTTCGTCCGTTGATTCATCGCCTTTGGGCGACTCGCAGCTTCCAGCCACGTGCCCGGAGAAACGCTTCGAAGTTATGATTGAAACAAGTCCGAAACAATGCGTGCATTCGGTTCGTAAAGACGTCAGCGTTCGGTCGCAAATTACATTGTCCTCGGGGAAGATGCGTCGGCGTCTCGATATAAATTACTGTTCGAGGCGAGCTAGCGGACTGGCGCGTCCGTTTCATTGACATCGCGGAACAGACCGGCAACTCGTCTCGGTGAACATTTAGCACAAATTAAGCAAAGTGAATTATAGGCTGCGGCAAGTCAGCTGGAAACATTCTAAGCTTAATGGCTCTTTGATGTCCGCTTAGACACGATACTTCAAACTGTATTATTTACTTATCGCTAATGCCCGATCGCCGCCCAAATTTCGGAGAAACTTGGACGATTATTCCTGGTACCCAGAATCATCAAAGGGAAGCACTTGTGCTGACACGTGAAGTTAGGGCAGCGCACGTTTGTGACGAAAGCGAATGGGCGAAATTTAAAACAGCTGTGTTCGTTAAAGTCTGCGTGCTAATTTCAGCTTATTAAAGTTAATGGAGGAAGAACGTCTCCTGTTTCTAGCAATTACGACACAAATTTGTATTTTTCATGCGGCTTTGTAATAGAAATCGGAATATATAAATACTTCTCGTTCTTGTAAAAATATTGTTGGTACTTTTTCCTAAAACTGTATTATTATAGACGTTCTAACTAGTATTGTAAAGAATTGCTGCATAAATGTTTTTATGAAAGACAAATTTTAGAATTCATATACTAATAGTTCCATTAAAATAAATCATTTTAGAACATTTATTAGGAAAATGATAACGCAGGACATTGATGACATTTAACAAAAATATCTGCGCCTGTTATAGCGAAATTCTTCTTTTTAAATCTCATAAATTATACTTGACTCAAAATTTCTACTTTAGAATATTTCTTTTGATATAATGTCATTGGAACCTAAAAAGGCTTTTTTTTAAATTCCGCAACTACTGTTATAAACAGAACCTATATAAAAGTTCTAAAACTCATCCCATCCCTGCTTCGGCGTCATTAATAAGCTTGCACATGGCGTATCAATTACGAGTTATCAATTATATATGTATTTATTAAGCAAGAAAGTGCTTGTAATAAGCATATGAATCAGTCCGGACCAGCGCAAAGATCAGTGGAACGTTCACGAGGCGCGCAGACAGTATCGAGCATAAACATTTATGTTAATGCCGGCGTACTGTAGAAAACACGATAATTAACCATAATTTTTCCACCTAGATTAGATATTAACCGCGGTTTGCTCCGGCTGCAGATAAGCTACTTTGCTCGTAGACCTGACATTTCAACCGTCAGCGTTTCCGTCATTCCTATCGATTAATTTTCCAGGGAAAATGTGACAGGAGCGACCAGCGAGGATTTCGATAACGATCAGACATTACGGTCAGTCGCTGCCGTATGTAGCGTTACATAGAACGGTGAACACGTCGCGCACGTCCGCGGAGATGCTGAAAAAGAGAATTAATTTACATGTCATTGCGCGCTTTATCGCGGTTATGGCCATGGGAAACGATCACACTTTACGCAGACGAAATATATTCATATCGCTAGCGTCGCGACTGGCAGCAACGTTGAGCGCGCGGCGCGTTGAAACGCTCACGTTTAACCGCTTTTAATGTTGCACTTTCTCTATCCGGTTTGCCATTAAAACGGTATCTTGATGGTCAGGTGAATTCAGTGTTATTAGGAGCATGCTTCTTTCTTCGAATCGATTGCTTTCTCTTCTTTGTGGGAAAGTTCCCCGCGTAGAGATACGAGATATACTCTAATCGAATTACAACCGTAGCTAAAGTGCAGATAACAAGCGGAATACTGAACAACCGGAAATTTATTTTACTTCTCCTGCGATACTTGCCGATAAACTGCGGACTTTCTGCATTTGGAATCAGGGACGCTGTTACCTCATTTTTATTTGGCGAAGTCCGTAAGAAAATTAAGGATTCTCTAAATTGCTTCAAGAAACACCGACGTTGTGAGAAAAGTCTACAGTCTACTCATGAAAAGTGAAATATAATTCAATTTTCGTGCGTACTGCGAAATCTTGCATCGAGGATAAAAGTAAACGTAGCACACAGCTTTCAGCGAAGTTTTCTTTTGTCAACAAGATCGTGGAGAGCACGAAGTTGCCATTGAGATCGCGTATCTGTTGCCATGCTGTAGAACGATGTTGAAGAGGCGATCATCGAGCTGCAGAAGTCGATTTAATATCAAAGACGGCAGGGTTGGCTGCGTCGGATGATAGAAGGCGAAACGACGCGACGGCCGACGTCACGCAGAGCCATTCGTCACGAAACGTACACTCTATGTGTACGTCCCTGGAGCAAGCTATTCTCTCGTTATTTGTTCAAAGCCAATAGCTGGCATCGCTACTGCGCGGAGTTGAATTTCCATGTCCCCTCTAAAAGGTGACTCGCGTAACATTCCGATTGCAAGCTGTAAAGTTCCAGCGACCAGTGTCCCATAACTGTTTTCGCTCGTTAACAGGCGTACTCCCTTTTGCTCTTTAAACGATTGTCACGCAGGGGGATTGAAAAATAGTAGTATTTGCACTCCGCCGAGAGCCGCCGGTTTTGGTAGAGCTGTATTGCCCCCTAGTTAACCGTGCGCGTTTTGTTATTCGATTCTCTTCATTATTCTTTGAATATTTTACGACCGGCTGCTAAAACAAACCTGAAACAGTTCGAACAGCGCATTTCATTCAATGCGATTGCTTTATTGCTTCATTGTGCTGGATAGTTTAAAAGGTACGTTAATAATAATAATAATCATCATCATCATCATAAACTACATCTATATAACTACGCAGTTATTAGAGTCCGGAATCAATTTTCTATGCTTGCAGCATTGTTGCATTATCTCGGATATACATTTTGTATATGTATAGTCTTAAATGGAACAGTCGCGTGTCTAGTCTATCAAGATTTAATTTGTATGTATTATCAACCGCTCGATCATCGTAAACGAATTTCACCGAACACTGAATGACCGATATAATTCTTGAAATATTTTCTTTGTGTGATATCAATAATTTTAAAGATTTAATTGACTTCTCTTTTCCACTTGAATGATATCGACTCCATTTTATTAATTATTTCGTTTTACGTGAGGTAGTGAAAACCGGAATATCGCGAGCCATGTGACAAAGAGAACTCTCTTGAACATTTATTTATGAAGTTAAAATTGTCGTGATATAAAGTTATATACTAAATTGATTTATCGGTACAATGATAATTATATTCGTTCAATTATAATAATAATTTTATTCAGTATATGGATAAAGTAATAAATTATTTACAACTCGGTAATTTTTTAAAAATTGAAATTTTGATATATACGTTATTTATTCTAAATTTGATTAGCAATTTTTATCCCTGTGTTCATCATTTATATAAATATTAATGGTTTTATTAATAATAATGAAAAAATGACTACAAAATTGTTAAATTAATCGATTAAAAATAGACATGTTATTTATTGGATAGTAGACAATAATGCATGAACGTTATGTGCAGTGACTCAAACTGTTAATTGCGTATATACATAAGGAAATGGAAATTTTACATCTTACAACATAAATACTTGTAATACGAGTTAAGTTAACCAAAGTTTGTTCACCTCATAAAATATAATTAAAAATAGCTATTTAAAAATGTTTCGAATTTTTGTGCGTATTTGCAAACTGATGAACGTATTAAACAGTTCAATATGATTAATTGATCTTCTAAATTTTTAAATTTATAATTTCTTTTTGTTCCAAATTCTTATTACCCCATAACCGGAACTCTTTATCTTATACATATATGAAGCGCGTTAATTATTTCGTTTCTTTATGTAGAATTTTAAAACTATTTTAACATTATTTTCAAATGTAATGCTTTAGAATTCTATAAAGAAGATATTCAACTATAATTTAAATCTGTAAATTCTTTTACGTTTTATGACCTCCTACAAATTTTTTTAAACTAATTTTACCTTAGCCTCGTTTACCTAATATTTTAGGATTATAATTACTATTATATCAAGGGTTCGCACTTGTATATTTAATAAATTAAATTAAATAACTTATAAATAGGGAAGATTCCCAATCCTTACAGCAAAAACCATATGTTTATTAGCGTATGTATACGTGTATGTTCGACGTGTGACCCCCATTTTTGGTCGATCGTGCGCACGTTCAATGGGGCGTATAAATTTTTCTCCTGCCCGAAGACCTGCCGGGTATCCAGAAATACAGCTCAAAGGTGGCACACTTCTTTGTTGATCGCCTCGAGTGCTCCGACATTACTCGTTTCCGTCTTGAACCGCCGATTCGCAGATTCCGGGAGACGGTCTTTCAAAACGTACTTGGTACTTCAATCGCATTCTTCGGAAAATAGGATTTGCGCGGGCGCGCACGTCGAAAATTCAAACTCGCGAAACTCGATCCTCCCCCCGCGGAAGTGGAGCAGCCATTCTTGGAGCAAATCGCGCGAAACCGAATCTTCCTCCGTGTCTACGCTAAGACTGAAAAATCTCGCGCTTCTTCCCACCCGCTACGCGCGCATTCGAATATTTCAGAGATGCATCGGAACTGAAAAGCCCGGCGTCCCTTTACCCGACCCCGATTTAACTCGGTTCCTACCTATTTTCCCCCGACCTTAGAGAATATATTCCGCGCGGGATTCTTCCGTCGCGGGTTACTTGTTCCACCGACATGTAGCCTCTGACGATAGGGGATATTCTGTTCGTTAACTTTTCAACTTTCCGAGGTAGGAAATATTCTAGAAATTTCAATCCTTTTTATTTCCTTGTGGATTTGAATAAGAGAATTGAACCGACGAATTTAGATATTTCTGCTAACTGATGTGCACTATTTTAAGAAGCAATAAACATTTAATGGTTAATAGAACTGGTGGAAAATGTGGTATTATATTTCAGCAGCGTCTTCTATCTTGCCACTGACGCTGAAACCCACATTTCGATAGCAAACATAGACAGCAAGTATTAGACGGAAGATTATCACAGGCGAGCAAGTTTCAATCAGTGCAGTCGCGCAAAGAGTTCACTTCTAGCTAATAAATCCACTGATCGTTTCCACGCTGGGTCCACGCCGCGCCACGTGGCCAGGGGCGGCAGGATCATGATCCCCTAGCTGATGACTGTTGAAAACTAGGGTGGCCGAGTGACGAACGTGATTATCGCTCGGGTATCGCTCCCCCTGGAGTCTTTCAGCAGTCTCCCCCATCGCGTCCCCTGAAATCCTCGTTCCACCGTGCCGCGCGACTGTTCCGTTGGCATCTTTAGCTCCCGGGTAGCGTACCGGTGTAATTAGCAGCGCTAACTCCCGTTACAGTTGCTCGACTCGCGCGTCGCGGTTCCCATTGTCTGCTGGATCTGCCTCTGGTTCCGCTTGTTCAGTGGCAACACCGCGGTACACAGCTAGACGGGATCGGTTTGTTCCTTTCCTGGGTTTCTCTGCGCACTGCCTCCCCTATTTCGTCGTTCTACCCTCTCCCCCTCTCCCTCTCTCCCTCTCTCCCCCACGGTATTGGGCTCACTCATCTCGGTCCCGTCTCGGCCGTGTTTGTGTCTCGCGTATCGGAGATATACACGTGCGCAAAGCCGCGTATCCGTGAGCCGGCGTGATTTCGTTGTCGGTGTGTGCACGCGTATGGGCATTCACCGCAAGAGTTACGACGTGCTCCCCGCAACAGGTCCGCCGCGGTTTCCCCCTTGGCTACCACGCCAAGGGGAGAAGAACAGGAAGAGGGCGGGTGGACCCGGCCGAGGAACAACCAGACGGAAGAGGAACCGAGTGATAAAGAGGAGATGCTGTCTGTCGTTCCTCTCGCGGGTACCACGAGACATGGGCCCGGATCAGGGCCGGGGAATCCATCGATCTCCTTTCGATGAATCCCGGGGAAAATAAGAGTGCTCCGCTTGAAAGAGAGAAAGAGAGAGAACGTGATCCCTCTGCGCGATTGTTACACGATCCTCGAATGCTTCGATAGGTTACCGTGCACGCTCCTCTCCTCTGTGTAACAAGTTGTTCTCGGTCCGCAGGGAGCGACTCTAACCGAGAGAGTTTCGGCCTCTCGAATGCAAACGCTCTCCCCGAGTCACGTTCTTTCGTCCGATTTTATGTAACCAGATGTGCAAACTGTTGGTAATTGCGTCGATCGAATTGTCGCGTTTTTTGGTCTGCGTCGCGAGCTTGTTTGAGGATTGATTGGGAATAGTATAGCACAATACAGCGATGGTACTAGTGTTCCCATTTTTATTGCAATAGATACCCTGTTATCTTCGCTTCGTTGCGCCCAA